>NW_024427635.1:122500-125745 GCF_017562075.2 Anopheles merus | reverse complement strand
GGAAACCAGTAGATATTCCACCCGCCGTAGCTCACTGGGAACGATGTCCCCGTCTAAGGCTTCGGCCACCAGCTTTGGTAGACGGGCATCAACAAACCAGCTGATAGCCCCCAGGCGATGGCACCTGCCTTACGAAGAGCTTCTTCGCAGAGGTGGAGGGGAAAGCAAAAGGGTGGTATGGTTCTCCCGCAGATCGCGGAAGACAGCCAGGGGAGGGTTCCAAGGCAGGGCAAACATATGACAGGAAATTTTTCGCAACTGCATATCCAGCAGATTTCAAATCCCATGGGCCCATTGCAGAAAGCAAAACATGAGCTCATGCTGTTTATCAGGGACCGTGAAGCACAGGGCTATTTTAGCAAAAACGCCCCAATTTTCTGATTGGGAACAGCGTATAGGCTCAGTATTAGCCCTGTTGCACAACCTTCCAGCATTTTGGCTAGGGGAGGCCGGGTCAGGAATTGATGTGGGACGGGAACAGAGGATCTTGTGGTGGAGGATCCGGTTGTGGAGCAAGACTTGGGGCCTTGGCAGGCCCTAATCAGGATCAGCAACCGGGTTCCATTCCCTTGAATGAGTCGGACGTCACCAAATTCTTCACTGTTTTTGGGGGAATCATGCGGGAGATGTATGACATAATAGTTAGGGAAAACGAGGCCAAGACAGCAGGAAATAAGGAACAGGGACAACAGTTGGCAGGTCAAGGAGGGAAAAATATCAAGAAAAAGGGAAAGGGTGGGAAGGGGGAAAATAGTAAGGTTGTTGCGGCAGAGGAACCGTTGGCAGGGAAATTTTTTCAAGTGACCAGGGATCTGGACCACAAGGGGCAAGAGGGGGCGCAAGAATGGCGGACGGTAAAGGGAAAGACTGCCGTGCGCCGGGAGAGGAGGAAGAGGAAGAAGCAGCGTGAAGCTGAGCAAGCAGCCAGCCTCGCCGCAAATACCCAACCTTCTGCTCCCCAACCCAAGCAAAAGCCGGCACCTGCCTTTAATCCCAGGGCCGGCAGAATGCCAAACGCCATTGAACTTGAATCAATTGGGGGATTCAAGTACGCGGACATGATGCCAATCCTTAGGGAAACGGTGAAAAAGGAGGATGTGCAGAGAATTCGCACAAACTTCAAGGGTCATCTACTCCTGGAATTAGCACCATTGTCGCACCAGGAAACGATGACCCTTTGGAGAGAGGTGTCCAAGGCTCTTGAGGGCAAAGCCAAATGCCGACCGCGGACACCCTCAGTGCGGGTGAACTGCACCAACATTCCGCCTGGCACTTCATCCGAAGAAATTTCTTCGGAAATGAGTGCCGCGTTGGGCGTTGAAATTTTCAGCGACCAAATCACGACCGTAAAAACGCATTACGGTACGTTGGTCGCATTTTTCGATTGCCCAGCAATAGCGGTCACCGACCAGGCCCTTGCGAGGCAGTACACGGTTGGTTTCAGCAAATGCTGCAGGCTTCGGCTTGGAACGCCGGCGGCAATGCTACCGGTGCTACGAATACGGGCATACTGCTGCCCGCTGCCGTGGCAAGGACCGTAGTAGCAAATGCCACCGTTGCGCAGAAGATAAGCACGAGGGTCCGTGCACTAGGGAGCGGAAGTGCTTGGGATGCCAGGGTCCGGATGCAATCGGGCACTCGCTGGGCCAGCGCAGTTGCCGCTACTTTGGAAAGGTAACCCCACAGCCCAGTCATGATTAGAGTGTTCCAACAGAACCTCAATCATGACCAAATGGCCCAAGACTTGCTTTTGCAAAGTGCTCGTGCCGAGGGTTGTGACATTTTGATTCTCTCGGACCCCTATTGGGTGCCGAGTAATAACAGCAATTGGGTTACCGATACCACTGGCCGGGTTGCAGTGGTATCAGTTGGGGATTATCCTTTTCAGCGCATCATTGAAAACCAACGCGAGGACTTCGTTGTGGTCGAGATGCGGGGAATTGTTTTCTGCTCCGTTTACCTACCACCCGTGGGTTCCGATTTGACTGTCGAGGAGTACAAACGCAAATGGACCGAAATTGTGTCTGTACTCCCACGGAATCGGGACACCGTGATCGGGGGTGACGTAAACGCCTGGTCAGGTGCATGGGGGATGGAGCGAAGGCCAAACGATGGGGAAAGGGTATCTAGGGGGGGAGTTGTGATGGACGCGGCGGCCGCTTTGGGATTGGTTCTCCTAAACCAGGGCAACCAGAGCACTTGGATGGGGGGAAATGGCCGCAACTCCATAGTGGACGTGTCGTTTTGCAGCCCTTCTTTGGTAGGGGAAAATAATTGGCGCGTTTGTGACGAAACCCCAAGTGACCACAATACTATTAAGTTTGTGGTCGGCAGGGTTCCGAGACAGCGCGCCAATGACGTGGGACACTCAGCAGTGAATGGGGGAAGGTGGTCCACAAGATTCTTCGACAAGGATTTGTTCGTTGAAATCTTGAGGGACCAGGACATTTTTGGGCATGTTGCTACGGCAGAGGAGCTGACCCAGGCCATTACGGTGGCTTGTGACGGCACCATGCCTAGGCAACCCCCAAGGCGACAGGGCCGGCGTCCAGTTTATTGGTGGACGTCCGAGATTGATCGGTTGCGCAGCCATTTTCATGGAATGAAACGGCGGTTCAACCGGGCCCGGACCGAGGAGCAGCGCGAGGAAAGGCGTCAAATGAAGTCGGACGCACGCGCTGCCCTGGAACGGGCCGTCAAGCTCAGCAAGGACCAACACAAGCAGGATTTGCCGGAACAATTGGAACCGCACGGCTTTGGCCCTGCGTACCAAATCCGCAAGCAGCAGTGGGAAGGAGCTCGGGTTCCGATGGAACGGGATGCTAATAAGCTCCAGTTCATCGTGAATGAGCTCTTTCCCGAGCGTCCCCCGATGGAGTGGCCCGAGACGGAAGTAGGTGGGGATCCGATGGATCCGGTCTCGGAGGAGAGTTGGCGGAAGAGTTGAAGGAGATTGCCCGCTCACTCAACCCCAAGAAAGCTCCAGGGGACGACAATATTCCGAATATGGCTGCAGCTGCGGCAATTATGGCTTTTCCTGCCGTTTTTGCCAAAAGCTATAAGCAGCTACTGGAGGCAGGCACTTTCCCCGACGCATGGAAGCGGCAGCAACTGGTGCTGCTTACCAAGTCGGGGAAACCACCTGGGGAGCCCTCGTCATACCGGCCCATTTGCTTGCTGAGTGTGGTGGGGAAATTTTGGAGCGGTTGATTCAGCGGAGGCTGACAACCCACCTGGAGTCCACT
>NW_024427635.1:92500-117500 GCF_017562075.2 Anopheles merus | reverse complement strand
TGGCGTGTTGACCTCGTCGGTCGATGTGTCGTGTACGAGATGACCTACTTGCCCGTCGGTTGTCCAAGTTGTATGATGTGTTGACTTAGTCGACGTGTCATGTGCTTGGATGATTGGCGTACGGGTCATGTATGGTGTACTTCCTTCGGTTGAAGGGATGTACTAGTACATACTTGTATTAATTGTTTATTTCACGATCTGGTCTTTTGATTGGATCGTGAAAAAACGCTAAGTCCAAGAATCCTGAACTCGAGAGGAAAGCGCTGATGGCAACCTTTTTGACAGGACGTCCCTAGAAAACGGCTTTTTCCTTTTCGGCATTAAGTGGCATGTTTAACGTGGCTAGAACATCAATTATCCTGCAAATGGCACTCAAGCTTGGCAAAAGTCTCGAAACACTCCTATCTTGACGCACCTGCAACCGCAACACGATGCAAAACAAATTGCACGAGCTACTGATACTTGTACCATGCACGGTACACGGTTCCGAAAATTACGCCTGAAAGTATGCAATTTGGTGCTACCCTAGGGAACTTGTATGGGGAAGCCTACCTACGCGTGTCGCACGTTGCAAGTTGCATGGTCGTCGATCAGAGGCATGCAAAAGCACCTATCTAGGGGAATTACTCTACGTTCTAGTAGCTAGTGCGATTTTCCGGTCCAGCACGGCAGTACGCCTGCATGCATACAATCCATGTACCAACCATGTACCTAGGCGTTGGTCAGTAGCTTTTGGCGCCACATGGAGAAAGTATTCGAGTTCAGATTTCTGGGACTTAGCGTATTTTTCAAAACTATTAATGGAAATTAAACTATAAATGGGTCTCAAGCTAGGCGTTGGTCAGTAGCTTTTGGCGCCACATGGAGGAAGTATTCGAGTTCAGATTTCTGGGACTTAGCGTATTTTTCAAAACTATTAATTTAAATTAAACTATAAATGGGTCTCAAGCTAGGCGTTGGTCAGTAGCTTTTGGCGCAACATGGAGGAAGTATTCGAGTTCAGATTTCTGGGACTTAGCGTATTTTTCAAAACTATTAATGGAAATTAAACTATAAATGGGTCTCAAGCTAGGCGTTGGTCAGTAGCTTTTGGCGCAACATGGAGGAAGTATTCGAGTTCAGATTTCTGGGACTTAGCGTATTTTTCAAAACTATTAATGGAAATTAAACTATAAATGGGTCACAAGCTAGGCGTTGCTCAGTAGCTTTTGGCGCAACATGGAGGAAGTATTCGAGTTCAGATTTCTGGGACTTAGCGTATTTTTCAATCATATTAAACCGAATCAAACATAAAAATGATGAAACCTACACGACGTTCCTAGGTTATGGACGAAAAGTGACGATTTAGTGCCGGTCAGGATAGCCGTGCACCAAAATTGTGTACCGATCAGGGAAAGTACAACACGGAGGGCGCAGCCCGAGCGTACGCGTTCATGGATGTCCATGTTGGTACAAGTTGCCGGTCAGGATAGCCGTGCACCAAAATTGTGTACCGATCAGGGAAAGTACAACACGGAGGGCGCAGCCCGAGCGTACGCGTTCATGGATGTCCATGTTGGTACAAGTTGCCGGTCAGGATAGCCGTGCACCAAAATTGTGTACCGATCAGGGAAAGTACACAGTTCCTATGACTTGAATGAAAAGTGTTGATAAAGTGCCGGATAGGATACGGTGGCTTATCGTACAAATCACAAACAAAAACCCCTTAGTGAGCAAGTAGCAAGTGTCGATGGAACAAAGCGAAGGCAATACAAACTGTCAAGTACAATAAAGAAAGCTACGTACAGGGACTTCTGTCAAGAATGGTGTCCGCGACGGGAGGGCAATGGTCGAGCAAGCAGTTCCTAGTAAACATGTATGTAAACATACCCAAGCGGTCCGTATGCACGCAACGATAGTCACGAGGGCACATACCAGGGAAAGTACTCTACGTACTATGACTTCGTCCAAGAATGGTGTCCGCGACGGGAGGGCAATGGTCGAGCAAGCAGGTTTCCCTAGTAAACCTTGTATGGTAAACATAGCAAGCGTGTCCGTATGCAAGCAACGATAGTCAGAACGGATCACATACAGGAAAGATACGCTACGTACTAGGACTTCTGTCCAAGAATGGTGTCCGCGACGGGAGGGCAATGGTCGAGCAAGCAGGTTTCCCTAGTAAACCTTGTATGGTAAACATACCCAAGCGTGTCCGTATGCACGCAACGATAGTCACGAACGGGCACATACCTAGGGAAAGTACTCTACGTACTAGGACTCTGTCCAAGAATGGTGTCCGCGACGGTCGGGAAGAGGTGCATCATGTCCCAAGAATTGTACCTAAGAGAACGAAAGTTACTGTGGATGGAACAACGTGGCTAGGAACTTCCGGTTTACCTAGTAAACCTTGTATGGTAAACATACCCAAGCGTGTCCGTATGCACGCACGATAGTCACGAACGGGCACATACCTAGGGAAAGTACTCTACGTACTAGGACTTCTGTCCAAGAATGGTGTCCGCGACGGTCGGGAAGCAGTTGCTTATCATGTAAACAAGATTGTACTTAAGAGAACGAAAGTTACTGTGGATGGCAAAATGTGCTAGAACCAGGTTTCCCTAGTAAACCTTGTATGGTAAACATACCCAAGCGTGTCCGTATGCACGCAACGATAGTCACGAACGGGCACATACCTAGGGAAAGTACTCTACGTACTAGGACTTCTGTCCAAGAATGGTGTCCGCGACGGGAGGGCAATGGTCGAGCAAGCAGGTTTCCCTAGTAAACCTTGTATGGTAAACATACCCAAGCGTGTCCGTATGCACGCAACGATAGTCACGAACGGGCACATACCTAGGGAAAGTACTCTACGTACTAGGACTTCTGTCCAAGAATGGTGTCCGCGACGGGAGGGCAATGGTCGAGCAAGCAGGTTTCCCTAGTAAACCTTGTATGGTAAACATACCCAAGCGTGTCCGTATGCACGCAACGATAGTCACGAACGGGCACATACCTAGGGAAAGTACTCTACGTACTAGGACTTCTGTCCAAGAATGGTGTCCGCGACGGGAGGGCAATGGTCGAGCAAGCAGGTTTCCCTAGTAAACCTTGTATGGTAAACATACCCAAGCGTGTCCGTATGCACGCAACGATAGTCACGAACGGGCACATACCTAGGGAAAGTACTCTACGTACTAGGACTTCTGTCCAAGAATGGTGTCCGCGACGGGAGGGCAATGGTCGAGCAAGCAGGTTTCCCTAGTAAACCTTGTATGGTAAACATACCCAAGCGTGTCCGTATGCACGCAACGATAGTCACGAACGGGCACATACCTAGGGAAAGTACTCTACGTACTAGGACTTCTGTCCAAGAATGGTGTCCGCGACGGGAGGGCAATGGTCGAGCAAGCAGGTTTCCCTAGTAAACCTTGTATGGTAAACATACCCAAGCGTGTCCGTATGCACGCAACGATAGTCACGAACGGGCACATACCTAGGGAAAGTACTCTACGTACTAGGACTTCTGTCCAAGAATGGTGTCCGCGACGGGAGGGCAATGGTCGAGCAAGCAGGTTTCCCTAGTAAACCTTGTATGGTAAACATACCCAAGCGTGTCCGTATGCACGCAACGATAGTCACGAACGGGCACATACCTAGGGAAAGTACTCTACGTACTAGGACTTCTGTCCAAGAATGGTGTCCGCGACGGGAGGGCAATGGTCGAGCAAGCAGGTTTCCCTAGTAAACCTTGTATGGTAAACATACCCAAGCGTGTCCGTATGCACGCAACGATAGTCACGAACGGGCACATACCTAGGGAAAGTACTCTACGTACTAGGACTTCTGTCCAAGAATGGTGTCCGCGACGGGGGAGGGCAATGTCAAGGTCGAAGAGAAGAAAGTTACTGTGGATGGAACAAAACGTGTGCTAGAATTCCTTCAGGCCTAGTAACCTTGTATGGTAAACATACCAAGCGTGTCCGTATGCACGCAACGATAGTCACGAACGGGCACATACCTAGGGAAAGTACTCTACGTACTAGGACTTCTGTCCAAGAATGGTGTCCGCGACGGGAGGGCAATGGTCGAGCAAGCAGGTTTCCCTAGTAAACCTTGTATGTAAACATACCCAAGCGTGTCCGTATGCACGCAACGATAGTCACGAACGGGCACATACCTAGGGAAAGTACTCTACGTACTAGGACTTCTGTCCAAGAATGGTGTCCGCGACGGGAGGGCAATGGTCGAGCAAGCAGGTTTCCCTAGTAAACCTTGTATGGTAAACATACCCAAGCGTGTCCGTATGCACGCAACGATAGTCACGAACGGGCACATACCTAGGGAAAGTACTCTACGTACTAGGACTTCTGTCCAAGAATGGTGTCCGCGACGGTCGGGGAAGCAGGTTGCTTATCATGTCAAACAAGTTAAATTGCTACCTTAAGAGAACGAAAGTTACTGTGGATGGAACAAAACGTGTGCCTAGAATTCCTCCTGGTTTCCCTAGTAAACCTTGTATGGTAAACATACCCAAGCGTGTCCGTATGCACGCAACGATAGTCACGAACGGGCACATACCTAGGGAAAGTACTCTACGTACTAGGACTTCTGTCCAAGAATGGTGTCCGCGACGGTCGGGAAGCAGGTTGCTTATCATGTCAAACAAGTTAAATTGCTACCTTAAGAGAACGAAAGTTACTGTGGATGGAACAAAACGTGTGCCTAGAATTCCTTCCTGGTTTCCTAGTAAACCTTGTATGGTAAACATACCCAAGCGTGTCCGTATGCACGCAACGATAGTCACGAACGGGCACATACCTAGGGAAAGTACTCTACGTACTAGGACTTCTGTCCAAGAATGGTGTCCGCGACGGGAGGGCAATGGTCGAGCAAGCAGGTTTCCCTAGTAAACCTTGTATGGTAAACATACCCAAGCGTGTCCGTATGCACGCAACGATAGTCACGAACGGGCACATACCTAGGGAAAGTACTCTACGTACTAGGACTTCTGTCCAAGAATGGTGTCCGCGACGGGAGGGCAATGGTCGAGCAAGCAGGTTTCCCTAGTAAACCTTGTATGGTAAACATACCCAAGCGTGTCCGTATGCACGCAACGATAGTCACGAACGGGCACATACCTAGGGAAAGTACTCTACGTACTAGGACTTCTGTCCAAGAATGGTGTCCGCGACGGGAGGGCAATGGTCGAGCAAGCAGGTTTCCCTAGTAAACCTTGTATGGTAAACATACCCAAGCGTGTCCGTATGCACGCAACGATAGTCACGAACGGGCACATACCTAGGGAAAGTACTCTACGTACTAGGACTTCTGTCCAAGAATGGTGTCCGCGACGGGAGGGCAATGGTCGAGCAAGCAGGTTTCCCTAGTAAACCTTGTATGGTAAACATACCCAAGCGTGTCCGTATGCACGCAACGATAGTCACGAACGGGCACATACCTAGGGAAAGTACTCTACGTACTAGGACTTCTGTCCAAGAATGGTGTCCGCGACGGGAGGGCAATGGTCGAGCAAGCAGGTTTCCCTAGTAAACCTTGTATGGTAAACATACCCAAGCGTGTCCGTATGCACGCAACGATAGTCACGAACGGGCACATACCTAGGGAAAGTACTCTACGTACTAGGACTTCTGTCCAAGAATGGTGTCCGCGACGGGAGGGCAATGGTCGAGCAAGCAGGTTTCCCTAGTAAACCTTGTATGGTAAACATACCCAAGCGTGTCCGTATGCACGCAACGATAGTCACGAACGGGCACATACCTAGGGAAAGTACTCTACGTACTAGGACTTCTGTCCAAGAATGGTGTCCGCGACGGGAGGGCAATGGTCGAGCAAGCAGGTTTCCCTAGTAAACCTTGTATGGTAAACATACCCAAGCGTGTCCGTATGCACGCAACGATAGTCACGAACGGGCACATACCTAGGGAAAGTACTCTACGTACTAGGACTTCTGTCCAAGAATGGTGTCCGCGACGGTCGGGAAGCAGGTTGCTTATCATGGCAAACAAGTTAAATAGCTACCTTAAGAGAACGAAAGTTACTGTGGATGGAACAAAACGTGTGCCTAGAATTCCTTCCTGGTTTCCCTAGTAAACCTTGTATGGTAAACATACCCAAGCGTGTCCGTATGCACGCAACGATAGTCACGAACGGGCACATACCTAGGGAAAGTACTCTACGTACTAGGACTTCTGTCCAAGAATGGTGTCCGCGACGGTCGGGAAGCAGGTTGCTTATCATGGCAAACAAGTAAATAGCTACCTTAAGAGAACGAAAGTTACTGTGGATGGAACAAACGTGTGCCTAGAATTCCTTCCTGGTTTCCCTAGTAAACCTTGTATGGTAAACATACCCAAGCGTGTCCGTATGCACGCAACGATAGTCACGAACGGGCACATACCTAGGGAAAGTACTCTACGTACTAGGACTTCTGTCCAAGAATGGTGTCCGCGACGGGAGGGCAATGGTCGAGCAAGCAGGTTTCCCTAGTAAACCTTGTATGGTAAACATACCCAAGCGTGTCCGTATGCACGCAACGATAGTCACGAACGGGCACATACCTAGGGAAAGTACTCTACGTACTAGGACTTCTGTCCAAGAATGGTGTCCGCGACGGGAGGGCAATGGTCGAGCAAGCAGGTTTCCCTAGTAAACCTTGTATGGTAAACATACCCAAGCGTGTCCGTATGCACGCAACGATAGTCACGAACGGGCACATACCTAGGGAAAGTACTCTACGTACTAGGACTTCTGTCCAAGAATGGTGTCCGCGACGGGAGGGCAATGGTCGAGCAAGCAGGTTTCCCTAGTAAACCTTGTATGGTAAACATACCCAAGCGTGTCCGTATGCACGCAACGATAGTCACGAACGGGCACATACCTAGGGAAAGTACTCTACGTACTAGGACTTCTGTCCAAGAATGGTGTCCGCGACGGGAGGGCAATGGTCGAGCAAGCAGGTTTCCCTAGTAAACCTTGTATGGTAAACATACCCAAGCGTGTCCGTATGCACGCAACGATAGTCACGAACGGGCACATACCTAGGGAAAGTACTCTACGTACTAGGACTTCTGTCCAAGAATGGTGTCCGCGACGGGAGGGCAATGGTCGAGCAAGCAGGTTTCCCTAGTAAACCTTGTATGGTAAACATACCCAAGCGTGTCCGTATGCACGCAACGATAGTCACGAACGGGCACATACCTAGGGAAAGTACTCTACGTACTAGGACTTCTGTCCAAGAATGGTGTCCGCGACGGTCGGGGAAGCAGGTTGCTTATCATGTCAAACAAGTTAAATTGCTACCTTAAGAGAACGAAAGTTACTGTGGATGGAACAAAACGTGTGCCTAGAATTCCTTCCTGGTTTCCCTAGTAAACCTTGTATGGTAAACATACCCAAGCGTGTCCGTATGCACGCAACGATAGTCACGAACGGGCACATACCTAGGGAAAGTACTCTACGTACTAGGACTTCTGTCCAAGAATGGTGTCCGCGACGGGAGGGCAATGGTCGAGCAAGCAGGTTTCCCTAGTAAACCTTGTATGGTAAACATACCCAAGCGTGTCCGTATGCACGCAACGATAGTCACGAACGGGCACATACCTAGGGAAAGTACTCTACGTACTAGGACTTCTGTCCAAGAATGGTGTCCGCGACGGGAGGGCAATGGTCGAGCAAGCAGGTTTCCCTAGTAAACCTTGTATGGTAAACATACCCAAGCGTGTCCGTATGCACGCAACGATAGTCACGAACGGGCACATACCTAGGGAAAGTACTCTACGTACTAGGACTTCTGTCCAAGAATGGTGTCCGCGACGGTCGGGGAAGCAGGTTGCTTATCATGGCAAACAAGTTAAATAGCTACCTTAAGAGAACGAAAGTTACTGTGGATGGAACAAAACGTGTGCCTAGAATTCCTTCCTGGTTTCCCTAGTAAACCTTGTATGGTAAACATACCCAAGCGTGTCCGTATGCACGCAACGATAGTCACGAACGGGCACATACCTAGGGAAAGTACTCTACGTACTAGGACTTCTGTCCAAGAATGGTGTCCGCGACGGTCGGGGAATTGTGTGTTTGACTCAATTACCAAATCCTAGGAACATACATGTAGTGTATACAAACATTAACATTAACGCGTACGTTTGGGCTGCGCACTCTAAGTGGTACACAAATAAGGGTGATTTTATGATCAGACGGACAAAAACAAAGGTGGAGAAGACAGTTTTCGGCACGATGTGCACAGAGCTCATTTCGTCGTCCCGGGCGAATGGAAAAACACAAAAATCGCGAGTTTCGCCCTCGGGCTACCGCCCTCGGGCGTATCTTTCTAGGTTTCTGTCTATAAAAGGGCAGGCCAAAAGGTGACCGGTTGAGATAAGCATTTTAAGCATACAAGCACTTTATTGCAACTTTTGACACAAAAACTAGGTACGTACATGTAGATTGTACCAACATGGACATCCATGAACGCGTACGCTCGGGCTGCGCCCTCCGTGTTGTACTTTCCCTGATCGGTACACAATTTTGGTGCATGTGTACCAACATGGACATCCATGAACGCGTACGCTCGGGCTGCGCCCTCCGTGTTGTACTTTCCCTGATCGGTACACAATTTTGGTGCACGGCTATCCTGACCGGCAACTTGTACCAACATGGACATCCATGAACGCGTACGTAGTGTACTTTCCCTGATCGGTACACAATTTTGGTGCATGTGTACCAACATGGACATCCATGAACGCGTACGCTCGGGCTGCGCCCTCCGTGTTGTACTTTCCCTGATCGGTACACAATTTTGGTGCATGTGTACCAACATGGACATCCATGAACGCGTACGCTCGGGCTGCGCCCTCCGTGTTGTACTTTCCCTGATCGGTACACAATTTTGGTGCACGGCTATCCTGACCGGCAACTTGTACCAACATGGACATCCATGAACGCGTACGTAGTGTACTTTCCCTGATCGGTACACAATTTTGGTGCATGTGTACCAACATGGACATCCATGAACGCGTACGCTCGGGCTGCGCCCTCCGTGTTGTACTTTCCCTGATCGGTACACAATTTTGGTGCATGTGTACCAACATGGACATCCATGAACGCGTACGCTCGGGCTGCGCCCTCCGTGTTGTACTTTCCCTGATCGGTACACAATTTTGGTGCACGGCTATCCTGACCGGCAACTTGTACCAACATGGACATCCATGAACGCGTACGTAGTGTACTTTCCCTGATCGGTACACAATTTTGGTGCATGTGTACCAACATGGACATCCATGAACGCGTACGCTCGGGCTGCGCCCTCCGTGTTGTACTTTCCCTGATCGGTACACAATTTTGGTGCATGTGTACCAACATGGACATCCATGAACGCGTACGCTCGGGCTGCGCCCTCCGTGTTGTACTTTCCCTGATCGGTACACAATTTTGGTGCACGGCTATCCTGACCGGCAACTTGTACCAACATGGACATCCATGAACGCGTACGTCGTGTACTTTCCCTGATCGGTACACAATTTTGGTGCATGTGTACCAACATGGACATCCATGAACGCGTACGCTCGGGCTGCGCCCTCCGTGTTGTACTTTCCCTGATCGGTACACAATTTTGGTGCATGTGTACCAACATGGACATCCATGAACGCGTACGCTCGGGCTGCGCCCTCCGTGTTGTACTTTCCCTGATCGGTACACAATTTTGGTGCATGTGTACCAACATGGACATCCATGAACGCGTACGCTCGGGCTGCGCCCTCCGTGTTGTACTTTCCCTGATCGGTACACAATTTTGGTGCATGTGTACCAACATGGACATCCATGAACGCGTACGCTCGGGCTGCGCCCTCCGTGTTGTACTTTCCCTGATCGGTACACAATTTTGGTGCATGTGTACCAACATGGACATCCATGAACGCGTACGCTCGGGCTGCGCCCTCCGTGTTGTACTTTCCCTGATCGGTACACAATTTTGGTGCATGTGTACCAACATGGACATCCATGAACGCGTACGCTCGGGCTGCGCCCTCCGTGTTGTACTTTCCCTGATCGGTACACAATTTTGGTGCATGTGTACCAACATGGACATCCATGAACGCGTACGCTCGGGCTGCGCCCTCCGTGTTGTACTTTCCCTGATCGGTACACAATTTTGGTGCACGGCTATCCTGACCGGCAACTTGTACCAACATGGACATCCATGAACGCGTACGTAGTGTACTTTCCCTGATCGGTACACAATTTTGGTGCATGTGTACCAACATGGACATCCATGAACGCGTACGCTCGGGCTGCGCCCTCCGTGTTGTACTTTCCCTGATCGGTACACAATTTTGGTGCATGTGTACCAACATGGACATCCATGAACGCGTACGCTCGGGCTGCGCCCTCCGTGTTGTACTTTCCCTGATCGGTACACAATTTTGGTGCACGGCTATCCTGACCGGCAACTTGTACCAACATGGACATCCATGAACGCGTACGTAGTGTACTTTCCCTGATCGGTACACAATTTTGGTGCACGGCTTAGGAAATGGGCTTAAAATGTTATCACTCAATCCATTTAATCTTGTTATAGTCGATACTTACCGTGCCGACCAAGTAGGACACGATACAAGGCAATGTTGTTTGAGTAATAATATATCCGCCATACATTTCAGTACAAAATTGCTCGGTCAGACCTACGGCGGGCCATAACTCGAATACTAAACGTCGCAGACATGGGTCGTAGAACAATTTTAAGCTCGTCTAATCATTCTCTATCCGATTCTGGATAGTGGTTTTTTGACCACTTTTCATCATTTTGTGACACCCCGAACCTAGGGACAGCTCCCTAGCTTTTTGCAAAAAAGTGCACCGAACGGGCCGGAGAGCTCGAGTAGTCAAAAAAATTTTTTCGCTAAAAACCCTCAAAACGTGTCAGAAACACACCCTAGATGATGAAAAGTGCAACCAGATAGTCAACCGACAACATGCCGGGGGTACCAATTTGCTCTACGCGTCCCTAGGTAGGGTACTTTTTCATACAAACATCAATGTGCACGGTGCACAAAGTGCGCGGAACAAAAATTGCTCGGTCAGACCTACGGCGGGCCATAACTCGAATACTAAACGTCGCAGACATGGGTCGTAGAACAATTTTAAGCTCGTCTAATCATTCTCTATCCGATTCTGGATAGTGGTTTTTTGACCACTTTTCATCATTTTGTGACACCCCGAACCTAGGGACAGCTCCCTAGCTTTTTGCAAAAAAGTGCACCGAACGGGCCGGAGAGCTCGAGTAGTCAAAAAAATTTTTTTCGCTAAAAACCCTCAAAACGTGTCAGAAACACACCCTAGATGATGAAAAGTGCAACCAGAAAGTCAACCGACAACATGCCCGGGGGTACCAATTTGCTCTACGCGTCCCTAGGTAGGGTACTTTTTCATACAAACATCAATGTGCACGGTGCACAAAGTGCGCGGAACAAAAATTGCTCGGTCAGACCTACGGCGGGCCATAACTCGAATACTAAACGTCGCAGACATGGGTCGTAGAACAATTTTAAGCTCGTCTAATCATTCTCTATCCGATTCTGGATAGTGGTTTTTTGACCACTTTTCATCATTTTGTGACACCCCGAACCTAGGGACAGCTCCCTAGCTTTTTGCAAAAAAGTGCACCGAACGGGCCGGAGAGCTCGAGTAGTCAAAAAAATTTTTTTCGCTAAAAACCCTCAAAACGTGTCAGAAACACACCCTAGATAATGAAAAGTGCAACCAGAAAGTCAACCGACAACATGCCCGGGGGTACCAATTTGCTCTACGCGTCCCTAGGTAGGGTACTTTTTCATACAAACATCAATGTGCACGGTGCACAAAGTGCGCGGAACAAAAATTGCTCGGTCAGACCTACGGCGGGCCATAACTCGAATACTAAACGTCGCAGACATGGGTCGTAGAACAATTTTAAGCTCGTCTAATCATTCTCTATCCGATTCTGGATAGTGGTTTTTTGACCACTTTTCATCATTTTGTGACACCCCGAACCTAGGGACAGCTCCCTAGCTTTTTGCAAAAAAGTGCACCGAACGGGCCGGAGAGCTCGAGTAGTCAAAAAAATTTTTTTCGCTAAAAACCCTCAAAACGTGTCAGAAACACACCCTAGATGATGAAAAGTGCAACCAGAAAGTCAACCGACAACATGCCCGGGGGTACCAATTTGCTCTACGCGTCCCTAGGTAGGGTACTTTTTCATACAAACATCAATGTGCACGGTGCACAAAGTGCGCGGAACAAAAATTGCTCGGTCAGACCTACGGCGGGCCATAACTCGAATACTAAACGTCGCAGACATGGGTCGTAGAACAATTTTAAGCTCGTCTAATCATTCTCTATCCGATTCTGGATAGTGGTTTTTTGACCACTTTTCATCATTTTGTGACACCCCGAACCTAGGGACAGCTCCCTAGCTTTTTGCAAAAAAGTGCACCGAACGGGCCGGAGAGCTCGAGTAGTCAAAAAAATTTTTTTCGCTAAAAACCCTCAAAACGTGTCAGAAACACACCCTAGATGATGAAAAGTGCAACCAGAAAGTCAACCGACAACATGCCCGGGGGTACCAATTTGCTCTACGCGTCCCTAGGTAGGGTACTTTTTCATACAAACATCAATGTGCACGGTGCACAAAGTGCGCGGAACAAAAATTGCTCGGTCAGACCTACGGCGGGCCATAACTCGAATACTAGACGTCGCAGACATGGGTCGTAGAACAATTTTAAGCTCGTCTAATCATTCTCTATCCGATTCTGGATAGTGGTTTTTTGACCACTTTTCATCATTTTGTGACACCCCGAACCTAGGGACAGCTCCCTAGCTTTTTGCAAAAAAGTGCACCGAACGGGCCGGAGAGCTCGAGTAGTCAAAAATTTTTTTTCGCTAAAAACCCTCAAAACGTGTCAGAAACACACCCTAGATGATGAAAAGTGCAACCAGAAAGTCAACCGACAACATGCCCGGGGGTACCAATTTGCTCTACGCGTCCCTAGGTAGGGTACTTTTTCATACAAACATCAAAGTGCGCTTAGCAAAAGTTCTCCGTCAGACCTACGGCGGGCCATAACTCGAAAACTAAACGTCGCAGACATGGGTCGTAGAACAATTTTAAGTTCGTCTAATGATTCTACATCCGATTCTGGATAGTGGTTTTTTGACCACTTTTCAAAATTTTGTGACACCCCAAACCTAGGGGCAGCTCCCTAGCTTTTGTCAAAAAATGGTCACCGAACGGGCCGGAGAGCTCGAGTAGTCAAAAAATTTTTTTTCGCCAAAATCACTGAAAACGTGTAGAAAACGCATTTTAGATGATGAAAAGTGAAACCAGAACGTCAAACAACAACTTTTTTGGGGGTACCCTTTTTACTCTACGGGCCCCTAGGTAAGGCGCGCCATTAGCGCTTTCCTCTCGAGTTCCCAACTTTTGCCCTCCTGGGAACATGATCATTTGTTCATTGCCTACTATAGGGAGGGTACCTTGCTCCGAGGTCAAAAATGAAAATTTCACCAAATCGTAGTTTTTACCTCTATTTTGTCGTAGGAGCATGGTTTGAGGTGTCGGTGGGTCATTTCGGCCCCCATTTGGGTCATACGTCCCCTCCCCGATTTAGTTCGTCGTATGACCATAGTCCGAACTTATGAAGCAAAAGTGGTGTCTGGTGGTGTCTGCCGATGATCTTAACCTATGATTTCGAGTTGATATGCGTATATTAGAGTAAAATTAGGCCTTGTAGTACACGGCTTATGCCCCGGACTAGGTGTCCCGGGGACAAAATCTCGAAAATTACAGACACCCCAGCATCGCTTAAGGTGGTCAGTAGCAAATATATTTTTGGGTCTTCGGACCCATCAAGAGACAGTAGCTGGCTAGTTTGCTGTACTCTTACGCTGAGAACTGGCAGCGTAGAGGGTCTACGGACCCTGAAAGGACCTACCCAACCTTTCAAAAAGCTCCCTGGAGCGGTACATCACGGGTCTACGGACCCTAAGACTTCGTCGTGATGGTTTCAAGCATAAAAGTCGTAACAGTTTAAGAGATTTTCGTAAGCGTATATTAAATGCATGCTTGAAACTAAGCTTCGTTGTCTTTAAACACTGCAAGACCAATCGAACTTTTTAGGGAAACTCGAAGGATTCACGCTAAGCTCGATGAGCTATTAAGGGTAGTGGTGCATGGTTTGTCGGCGTTCCTTGGATCTAATCCATTGAACAAATGTGTCTGGGGTCATGGTGCAGGTAAAATAGCGTGATGAAACCGGGTTTCCCTTACCAAATGTGGCATAACTTTCCCTGAGAGCGAAGCTCAGACCCACGTAGGGGAGAGCAAAGTGGAACTTAAATGTTCTATGCAGCAAATGTTCGCCATGCGGATAAACAAGTTGGAATAGCTCAATGTAGTGTAATGCAAACACGAATCGCAATTAACGATAAGGGGACCCAGAAGCAATTCTGCGGAACCCTCGGGGGAGGTGTGAGTTGATATAATTAGAGGTGATAGTCCAAGTTGTTCGAGCTCCGGCTCGGCAGCCGATACGAGGTTCCTGTTGAGCTTGTACATCGCGCAGAGGCGCCGTTCGGTTCTAGCAATGATTCCCGCCACCATGTTTCATGCGTGCAGAGGTCCGTTAGAGCTCGAGCAATGTGTCCCGCCGTGATTACGAAAAAGTTTAACAGTTGACTAAGTTGGGGGTGTGTTCAAGTAATCGCGCAGAGATGCCGATCGGTTTCTAGCAATGTTTCCCGTCACAAGGTGGTATTGGCACCTGTGCAGAGTGACCGTTAGCAATGTCTCCCGTATCACGGTGGTGTTCTACCACTAGTGCAGAGTGACCGCTAGCAATGTCTCCCGTCACAAGGTGGTAGCCCAGTAGTGCAGAGAAGCCGCTAGCAAGTCTCCCGTCACAGAGTAAGCAGGTCCGCGAAGTGCAGAGTAGCCGTTAGCAATGTCTCCCGTATCACGGTGGTATCATTCCACTAGTGCAGAGTGACCGCTAGCAATGCTTCCCGACACACGGCGGTAGCTTACGCAGTGCAGAGAGACTCAGGAGCAAAGTCTTCCGACACACGGTGGTAACTCGACGAGGTGCAGAGTAACCGTTAGCAATGTCTCCCGTATCACGGTGGAGTTCTTCCACTAGTGCAGAGTGACCGCTAGCAATGTTTCCCGACACATCGAAGGAGTAGATCCACGAAGTGCAGAAAGATCGCTGAACCAATCAATGCATCCCGTCGTGGAGAGCTTACACGCCCGTAGGACAAAACAGTGGGGTGTATCCAAGTGAAACATTAGTATACATGAGAGTGCAGAGTACCGATTGGACTATAGTGGTCAAAACGCAGCCGGGTAATTCAACTCTGTAGCCGTACAAAGGTATCCGCCTGTTAGAAGGACACCGTACGGTTTACAGTTTTAACAAAAATGCAGCCGCGGTAATTTCAACCCAACCCACTATAGCCATTCAATGTATCCGTCATAATCATGTATACCGATCGGAGTAGCCAAAGACAATGTTCGTCTAGTGTTGTTGGGGTGTATGCGCGCAGAGATGCCGTTCGGTTTAAAGCAATGTTTCCCGTCACGAGGTGGTATTGGCACCTGTGCAGAGTGACCGTTAGCAATGTCTCCCGTATCACGGTGGAGTTCTTCCACTAGTGCAGAGTGACCGCTAGCAATGTCTCCCGTCACAAGGTGGTAGCCCAGCAGTGCAGAGAAGCCGCTTTCAGCAATGTTTCCCGTCACGAGGTGGTATTGGCACCTGTGCAGAGTGACCGTTAGCAATGTCTCCCGTATCACGGTGGAGTTCTTCCACTAGTGCAGAGTGACCGCTAGCAATGTCTCCCGTCACAAGGTGGTAGCCCAGCAGTGCAGAGAAGCCGCTGTAGCAAAGTCTCCCGTATCACGGTGGAGTTCTTCCACTAGTGCAGAGAGATCGCTGAACCGTGCAATGTGTCCCGTCGTGCGCACCCGTTCGACCAGATGTAACAAGTTGGGGTGCAAGTTGCAAGTTCACGCGCAGAGATGCCGTTCGGTTTAAAGCAATGTTTCCCGTCACGAGGTGGTATTGGCACCTGTGCAGAGTGACCGTTAGCAATGTCTCCCGTATCACGGTGGAGTTCTTCCACTAGTGCAGAGTGACCGCTAGCAATGTCTCCCGTCACATTGGTGGTAGCCCAGCAGTGCAGAGAAGCCGCTTTCAGCAATGTTTCCCGTCACGAGGTGGTATTGGCACCTGTGCAGAGTGACCGTTAGCAATGTCTCCCGTATCACGGTGGAGTTCTTCCACTAGTGCAGAGTGACCGCTAGCAATGTCTCCCGTCACATTGGTGGTAGCCCAGCAGTGCAGAGAAGCCGCTGTAGCAAAGTCTCCCGTATCACGGTGGTATCATTCCACTAGTGCAGAGAGATCGCTGAACCGTTCAATGTGTCCCGTCGTGGTGTGCTTGTAGCGAGCACGTAGGATACACCTTGCTTTGTTGGTTTGGGATAGGAGTGGTCGCGCAACTGCCTCCACGCCGCAGAGTGCCAGTTCGGATTGAAGGTCAACTTTAGCCGTTCAATGCATCAGTCGGTGGGTGTTCAGATGGCATCACAACTTCCCCTAGGTGCTCAAGTTGGTTGGGTTGCTAAACATATACACATGCGCAGAGTATCGTACGAACTAGCAAAGTCTCCCGTCACGGTGGTAAAGTAATGAGTACCATGCAGTGCAGAGAGATCGTTAGTGCGTGCAATGTACCAGTCGAAGTGTTGTGTTCGCGCATGCGCAGAGTATCGTACGAACTAGCAAAGTCTCCCGTCACGGTGGTTGAGAGTCCCATGCAGTGCAGAGAGATCGTTAGTGCGTGCAATGTACCAGTCGATGTGCAACGTACGGGCATGCGCAGAGTATCGTACAAGCTAGCAAAGTCTCCCGTCACGGTGGTTGTGAGTGACATGCAGTGCAGAGAGATCGTTAGTGAGTGCAATGTACCAGTCGATGTCGTACCAGCATACACCCCCGCTTAGAGGCCCGTTGCTCAAAGAGGTCAAGCAAGAGTGCGCAGAGTGCCGTACCGGCCTAGCAATGTCTCCAGACAGACGTTGGGGGGACACCCCCGACGCAGTGCAGAGAGATCCGCTAGCCGTGTGCAATGCATCCGACGTTGCCTGCTTGTGCCTTAGCGAGTGGCGCCAACGACGCTCCGGCGTCAGAGAACAAATCTCGGTGGTCACGGGGGACTTGCGCCTCGCGTGATCAAGAGTGTAGTTCGTGTTCAAGCAATTGACTCGAATTCTGGTTGATCCTACCAGTGATATACGCTCGTCTCAAAGGTTAAGCCATGCATGTCTAAGTACAAGCTTCCTAGAAAGTGAAACCGCATAAGGCTCAGTATAACAGCTATAATTTACAAGATCCTCATCCAAACAGTTACTTGGATAACTGTGGAAAAGCCAGAGCTAATACATGCATTATGCCGGGACTGTTGGCCTCCGGGTCGGCGGAACTGGTGCACTTATTAGTTAAACCAATCGCCTCCGGGCGCTTTGAGTTGAAATCTGGATAAGGATGCCGATCGTACGGTCGCTTGCGACTGACGACAGATCTTTCAAATGTCTGCCCTATCAACTATTGATGGTAGTGTAGAGGACTACCATGGTTGCGACGGGTAACGGGGAATCAGGGTTCGATTCCGGAGAGGGAGCCTGAGAAATGGCTACCACATCCAAGGAAGGCAGCAGGCGCGTAAATTACCCAATCCCGGCACGGGGAGGTAGTGACGAGAAATAACAATATGGACCTCTCTAACGATGGTCCATAATTGGAATGAGTTGAGCATAAATCCTTTTGCAAGGATCAAGTGGAGGGCAAGTCTGGTGCCAGCAGCCGCGGTAATTCCAGCTCCACTAGCGTATATTAAAGTTGTTGCGGTTAAAACGTTCGAAGTTGATACCCCGTCCAGACTCGCGTCCGTCGCGGGCGCCCGGCCTCTCGGTTGGGACCGTCCGTGTACGCGCTCGCGGCTGCGACTCACAATGGTGTACCTGGGCGTTCTACTCCGTGACGGGTCAGAACTTGTCGCCGCGACCTCGTCGGTCAAGGTCTTGTTCGACCCAGCTTCATGGTGCCCGGGAACTCTCGTTTACCTTGAACAAATTAGAGTGCTCAAAGCAGGCTAGTTCAAAGCGTCCGGTCCTCCGGGGCCGGCGTTGGCCGAGAATAATTTTGCATGGAATAATGGAACATGACCTCGGTCTGAGTGGTTTCGTTGGTTTGTAATAGACCAAGAGGTAATGATTAACAGAAGTAGTCGGGGGCATTGGTATTACGGCGCGAGAGGTGAAATTCGTAGACCGTCGTAGGACCCACAGAAGCGAAAGCGTTTGCCAAGGATGCTTTCATTAATCAAGAACGAAAGTTAGAGGATCGAAGGCGATTAGATACCGCCCTAGTTCTAACCGTAAACGATGCCAATTAGCAATTGGGAGACGCTACCTACCTTCGGTGCTCTCAGTAGCTTCCGGGAAACCAAAATCGGGTTCCGGGGGAAGTATGGTTGCAAAGTTGAAACTTAAAGGAATTGACGGAAGGGCACCACAAGAAGTGGAGCTTGCTGGACAGCGCCCGGCCCGTGTAAGCAACGCCGGTACGCGCTGGAAGACCAGTCAGTTTGACTCCCAGCTTTTCGGGAAAGCGCTGGCCATGATTGGGTTCGCCCGTCACGCTAACAGCGTCGAAAGCTTGGTTGAGTCGCTGACCAGCGTCTGCGACGAGACGATGTCGCGGGTCTTCCCAGCGCAGGACCACACAGGTCGGCCAGCTTACTGGTGGACTCCGGCGATTCAGGCAATGATCGACGAGCTCTCCAGAAAGGAGCAGATGGCGAGGAGAACAATCCCGCTGGAAGAGCAGCTCCAATCGGAACTCTCAGCTGCCAGAGAGAGCCTTCGGAAGGCTATTCGTTCGAGTAAGAACGAGGCGTTCGACCGGTTCTTGCTGTCGATCAGGGAGGATGAAACCGGAAACTTTTTCCGGAAGGTCTTCCACTGGTTCCAGGCGGCCCGCTCAGCCCCGGAACGCGATCCAGCAGAACTGCGGCGAATTGTCGACGCCTTGTTCCCGGTTCATCCGCCGGTAGAGTGGCCTGATCTCCGAGTTGGCAACATGGCGCCGCTCCGATCGATCGGCCTGACCGAGCTGGAGAATATAGCAGCCAGCATGCACCCGCGGAAGGCTCCTGGGCTTGATGGAGTACCGAACGCCGCCCTTACGGTCGCTCTCAGGCAGCAACCGGAGCCCTTCCGCCGGGTGTTTCAGGAGTGCCTGGACACGTCCTGCTTTCCGCAGCCGTGGAAAAAGCAGCGACTGGTGCTCCTGCCAAAGCCAGGCAAGTCACCGGGCGAGCCGTCGTCCTTTCGCCCGATTTGCCTGCTAGACAATACGGGCAAGGCTTTGGAGCGGCTGCTATTGAACCGGCTCAACGAATACATCGAGGATCCTGAGAGTCCGCAACTGTCTGAGCAGCAGTTCGGATTCCGGCGAGGGCGATCGACTCTGCAGGCTATACAGCAAGTCGTGGACGCGGGACGAAGGGCGAAGTCCTTTGGAAGGACAAACAACCGTGACCGGCGCTGCCTCATGGTTGTGGCCCTGGACGTCCGTAACGCGTTCAATACGGCTAGCTGGCAGAGCATCGCCGAGGCGCTCCAGGCGAAGGGAGTCCCCGTGCAGTTGTGCCGCATACTGCAGGACTACTTCGCCGACAGGGAGCTCACGTACGACACGGCGGACGGGCCGGTTACCCGCCGAGTATCGGCAGGTGTTCCACAGGGGTCCATATTGGGCCCCACATTGTGGAACATTATGTACGACGGCGTGCTAGCCGTAGAGCTCCCTGAGGGCGCCTCCATCGTGGGATTCGCCGACGATCTTGCGATCCTGGCAGCGGGGACAACACCGGAGCACGCAGCAGCGATCGCGGAGGAAGCCGTGGTAGCAGTCAACAGCTGGATGGTGCAGCACCATCTCTCCCTGGCACCGGAGAAAACGGAGCTGCTGATGGTGTCGAGCAAACGCAGCGGGTATAGAAACATACCAGTCAACATCTGTGGAGTGGAAGTGCGCTCGAAGCGGTCGATCCGCTACTTGGGGGTCATGCTTCACGACCACCTGTCGTGGCGCCCACACGTCGAGATGGTCGCGGACAAGGCCCTCCGTGTGGTGCGAGCGTTGCGTGGCGTCATGCGCAACCACAGCGGCCCCCAAGTGAGCAAGCGGAAGCTGCTCGCCGCAGTGGCCGCGTCCATCATCCGCTACGGCGCACCCGTCTGGGCAGAAGCCGCGGACCTGCAGTGGTGCAGGCGGATTTTGGACCGCGTGCAACGGCCCCTGGCCCAGGGCATCACGAGCGCCTTCCACTCCACCAGCTGCGAGGTAGCGGTGGTTTTGGCCGGAGAACTGCCCTACCACCTCCTGGTGAAGGAAGACGCCCGCTGCTACAACCGACTGCAGTTGAGCCCGGACAGCAGTCGAGAGGCGATTCGCCAGGAGGAGAAGGAGGCATCACAGCAGCTGTGGCAGCAACAGTGGGACGACGAGGCGGCGCAGAACACCAGCCGCTATGTACGTTGGGCCCACCGACAAGTGCCAGACGTGCGCCTGTGGACGGGGCGGAAACACGGAGAGGTAGATTTCTACCTCTCGCAGGTTCTCAGTGGACACGCCTTCGTCCACGAGTTCCTGCACGTGTTCGGGTTCGCTCCATCCCCGGACTGTCCCAGGTGCGCAGGGTCGGTCGAGTCGGTGGCCCACGTACTGTTCCAGTGTCCCCGCTTCGCGGATGTTCGCGCGGAGTGGCTGCACGGCGTCGACGAGGACAACCTCGGCAGCCGCCTGTTGGAGAGTGCGGAGTGGTGGGACCGCATCCAGCAAGCGGCTCGGCAGATCCTCTCCGTGCTGCAGGAGGACTGGCGGCAGGAGCAGCTTACCTTGGCAGTCGCTGAGGCTGCTCAGCCAGATCCACCAGCCAGCCCGCCCGAGGACATGGCGGAGGCAGAGCGGAGACGGCTGATGCGACGCCGAGAGGTGCGCAACCGCAGCGCCCGGCGGATGCGGCAGCGGCGTCGGCAGGAGCGGCTCGGCGTGGACGAGGTCGTCCCGGCTATCTTGGCACGCGCAGCGGCCAATGACGACGCGGCCGACGACGTAGCGGAGCCGACAGGGGAGGTCGAGGAGGAGGAGGTCAGCCCTCCAGAGCCGCCAATCCCCCCGCGCAGCCGGGGATTGCCTCCCTCCCCACGCACGATGGAGATGCGGCGACTGCGGCGTAACTTTATGCAGCTCCAATACCGGGAAAGGCGTCGGGCCGGAGTGCTAGGAGCTGTTCCGCAGGGTCGCCAACGACGTGGGCGACTACCACCATCTGCAGCGGAAGTGGAGCGGCGTCGCATTAACCGGCGGCAGAGAGAGAGGCAGCGGCGGCTGGAGCAACGGCAAGCGGAGGTCGAGGCTCAGCCTCCCCCGTGGGACGAGCTGCCGAGCTCCCAGCTTGCCGAACGAAGAAGCAGCCTCACGGATGACGAGCGAGCTGCCGTAACATCGGCGAACGTGTCCGCGCGCTGACGCAGCTCTGTGATGATACGGTGAAACCTGCAAGGATTAGGACAAGGACAACGGTTACCGGAACATATTTAATGTTAAAAAGGCGGCAACGAAAACCTTTCACGAAAGGAAAAATAGTGAAAAAAAAAGTTTTTGAATTCAAATAAATAAAGAGAAAGGCCCAAACGGGCGGAATTCCCGGCGGGGGGAAATCCGTTAGTGGTAACCCCCCGCCGGTAGGAGCGGGGTTCTTTCGGGAAACAATGGTCCTCAATAAAGAACTCTTGAAGAATTTAAAAAAAAAAAAAAAGAAGTGGAGCTTGCGGCTTAATTTGACTCAACACGGGAAAACTTACCAGGTCCGAACTTATTGAGGTAAGACAGATTGATAGCTCTTTCTCAAACTTAAGGGTAGTGGTGCATGGCCGTTCTTAGTTCGTGGAATGATTTGTCTGGTTAATTCCGATAACGAACGCGACTCAGTCAAGCTAACTAGAACGCTGTCAGTAGTGTGCCTCCGGGCGCACCTGACGTTAGGAGTGGCGGGTGTCCTCACGGGTGCCCGTCACTTAGTTTGCCCTGCTTAGCGGGACAACTTGTGTTTAGCAAGATGAGATTGAGCGATAACAGGTCCGTGATGCCCTTAGATGTTCTGGGCTGCACGCGTGCTACAATGTGAGCAGCAGCGTGTTCTCGCCTTATGGCGCCCCCATTCCGAGAGGAACGGGAAATCACCCAAATGCTCATTTAGTAGGGATTGGGGACTGCAATGGTCCCCATGAACCTGGAATTTCTAGTAAGTGCTAGTCATTAGCTAGCGCTGATTACGTCCCTGCCCTTTGTACACACCGCCCGTCGCTACTACCGATGGATTATTTAGTGAGGTCTCTGGAGGCACACCTTCCGCGATTCCTTCGTGAGTTGCAGTTGGCACGGCCGAAGTTGACCGAACTTGATGATTTAGAGGAAGTAAAAGTCGTAACAAGGTTTCCGTAGGTGAACCTGCGGAAGGATCATTAACGTGGTTATAATGAGTTATAACGAGGTTGGAGTGTTATGTTGGAGGTCGAGTGCGCTGCTTACCAAACTTTGAACGCGGTAACTTGCACTCGGCGCTGACATGCACGGCAAAACCTCAGTCTTGATATGTGCGGGGAGTTCCTTAAGGTTCTCTCTCCCGGAGATCGTCACTATCCGGGACGTACATTCATTTGTACCTGCATTTGCGTAAGCTTATGTAGAGAGCATATCAAGACGGGACGTGTTGTGTTGGTGGTCGAGTGCGTTGCATACCAAACTTTGAACGCGGTAACTTGTACTCGGCGCCTACACGCACTCCCTAACTGGTGCTTGGCCGTTCTTAACTATTGGTCTTGATATGTGCGGGGAGTTCCTTAAGGTTCTTCCTCCCGGAGATCGTCATTATCCGGGACGTACATTCATTTGTACCTGCATTAGCGCACGCTTTTGTAGAGAGCATATCAAGACGGGGAAAGGTTATGTTGGAGGTCGAGTGCGCTGCTTACCAAACTTTGAACGCGGTAACTTGCACTCGGCGCCGACATGGACACTTCCCTACTTACGGGTTAAGTTGTGAGTTATATTCAGTGTTTTATACACGTCTCGCAGAGAGACAGGTGATTGGCCGTTCTTAACTATTTGTCTTGATATGTGCGGGGAGTTCCTTAAGGTTCTTCCTCCCAGAGATCGTCACTATCTGGGACGTACATTAATTTGTACCTGCATAGGCACACGCTTTTGTAGAGAGCATATCAAGACGTGAAGTGTTATGTTGGAGGTCGAGTGCGCTGCTTACCAAACTTTGAACGCGGTAACTTGTACTCGGCACCGACATGGACACTTCCAAACCCAAGGAATGAGTTGTGAGTTTTACTAAGAGAAACAGGTGATTGGCCGTTTACCTATAAGTCTTGATATGTGCGGGGAGTTCCTTAAGGTTCTTCCTCCCAGAGATCGTCACTATCTGGGACGTACATTAATTTGTACCTGCATTAGCGCACGCTTTTGTAGAGAGCATATCAAGACGGGAGTGTTATGTTGGAGGTCGAGTGCGCTGCTTACCAAACTTTGAACGCGGTAACTTGTACTCGGCACCGACATGGACACTTCCAAACCCAAGGAATGAGTTGTGAGTTTTACTAAGAGAAACAGGTAATTGGCAGCGTTACCTATAAGTCTTGATATGTGCGGGGAGTTCCTTAAGGTTCTTCCTCCCAGAGATCGTCACTATCTGGGACGTACATTAATTTGTACCTACATAGGCACACGCTTTTGTAGAGAGCATATCAAGACGTGAAGTGTTATGTTGGAGGTTGAGTGCGCTGCTTACCAAACTTTGAACGCGGTAACTTGTACTCAGCACCGACATGGACACTTCCAAACCCAAGGAATGAGTTGTGAGTTTTACTAAGAGAAATAGGTGATTGGCCGTTCTCACCTATAAGTCTTGATATGTGCGGGGAGTTCCTTAAGGTTCTTCCTCCCAGAGATCGTCACTATCTGGGACGTACATTAATTTGTACCTACATAGGCACACGCTTTTGTAGAGAGCATATCAAGACGTGAAGGGTTATGTTGGAGGTTGAGTGCGCTGCTTACCAAACTTTGAACGCGGTAACTTGTACTCGGCACCGACATGGACACTTCCAAACCCAAGGAATGAGTTGTGAGTTTTACTAAGAGAAACAGGTAATTGGCAGCGTTACCTATAATTCTTGATATGTGCGGGGAGTTCCTTAAGGTTCTTCCTCCCAGAGATCGTCACTATCTGGGACGTACATTAATTTGTACCTACATAGGCACACGCTTTTGTAGAGAGCATATCAAGACGTGAAGGGTTATGTTGGAGGTTGAGTGCGCTGCTTACCAAACTTTGAACGCGGTAACTTGTACTCGGCACCGACATGGACACTTCCAAACCCAAGGAATGAGTTGTGAGTTTTACTAAGAGAAACAGGTAATTGGCAGCGTTACCTATAATTCTTGATATGTGCGGGGAGTTCCTTAAGGTTCTTCCTCCCAGAGATCGTCACTATCTGGGACGTACATTAATTTGTACCTACATAGGCACACGCTTTTGTAGAGAGCATATCAAGACGTGAAGTGTTATGTTGGAGGTTGAGTGCGCTGCTTACCAAACTTTGAACGCGGTAACTTGTACTCGGCACCGACATGGACACTTCCAAACCCAAGGAATGAGTTGTGAGTTTTACTAAGAGAAATAGGTGATTGGCCGTTCTCACCTATAAGTCTTGATATGTGCGGGGAGTTCCTTAAGGTTCTTCCTCCCAGAGATCGTCACTATCTGGGACGTACATTAATTTGTACCTGCATTAGCGCACGCTTTTGTAGAGAGCATATCAAGACGGGAC
>NW_024427635.1:77500-87500 GCF_017562075.2 Anopheles merus | reverse complement strand
GTATTTATTTAATTTATTATTTTGCCGTCGGCTTTTTTCCCGTCGGCATTTTAGCATCACCTTCTGTGTATTTTATTTATTTCTTTTTGCCGTCGGCTTTTTCCCGTCGGCATTTTAGCATCACCTTCTGTGTATTAAAAATAAAATTTTTATTTTTTGCCATCGGCTTTTTTCCGTCGGCATATTTGCAATTTAAAATTTTAAAATAATTAAGCTTTGGAATTGTTAACCGGTACTGTAAGTGCCACGTGTGAGTGAAGTGAAGTGATTCCGTGTCTTGATAACTCCGATTGCCATTTTTGTTAAGCCTTCTGCAAAAAATAATAATTCAAAAAAAACCCACATTTGCCGTCGGGAAATTAGCATCGCCTTCAGCGTTTGAATTAACTGCATTTTGCGATTTTTATTATTTTTTTTAATATCTATTTCTTTAACTTTCCATTAATTACAATTAGCATCACCTTCAGTGCCAATTATTATACATTTATTTTTAAAAGCCTTCTGCAATAAACAAAGATTTAAATTGCCCTTGTTTAATATATTAGAATCACCTTCAGTGTATTACAAAAGAGAAAGCCTTCTGCATATTTATATATAAATTAATAATTTTCTTTCGATTATTTTATTTAAAAGTGCCTTAAGCAATTAAATAAATTTTAGCATCGCCTTCTGCGCATCTTTTTAAATAAGCTCTCGTTGACGACTTCGGCCGGAATCACTAGTGTTGTGTGTGTGTGTGTGTGTGTGTGAAAAAGTGAAGTGAAGTGATTCCGTGTCTTGATAACTCCGATCGCCCTTTGCATTAAGCCTTCTGCAATTAATAATTTATTCAATAAACCCACATTTTTCGTGCGGAAATTAGCATCGCCTTCAGCGTTTTCCATTTAACTGCCTTTTGTGGATTTTTTTAAATATAATTAACTTACTCCCAATTTAAATTAGCATCACCTTCAGTGTCCCATTAATAAACCATTTGTTTTAAATAAGCCTTCAGCATTTAAAATTGATTTAATTTTACTTAATTAAATTTATTTAGAATCACCTTCAGTGAAGAAAATAAATTGAAGCCTTCTGCAAATCAATTGATTAATAAATTTTATTTAAAAAAAAAAAGTGCCTTAAGCAATATCATTTTGTAACGCCTTCAGCGCTTTCATTTAAAAAAACAGCTTTCGTCGACGACTTCGGCCGGAATCACTAGTGTGTGTGTGTGTGTGTGTGTGAAAGTGAAGTGATTCCGTGTTTTGATAACTCCGATTGCTTTTTGTTCTAAGCCTTCTGCAATTTTAATTTAATTCTACAAACCCACATTTGCCGTCGGGAATTTAGCATCGCCTTCAGCGTCTTTACCAAGTGCCTTCTGCAAACAAATTAAATAAATAATCAAGTTATATTAAATTAAATAAATAGAATTGCCTTCTGCAACTAAAACAAATATATTTTATTAATTATTTAGCCTTTTGCACTAATAATTTATTCACAAAGAAATTCATTTGATTGCTTATTAGAATCGCCCTCAGCGCTTAAATACCTTTTCAAACCATTTAATTAACCTAGTTTAAATTTTATAATTAAAATTCACTTGCCAATTAAAATAAATTAAAAGTAAAAGCATCGCCTTCAGCGTCTTATTTTAAATTAAACCTTCTGCATCAAGCATTCGTTGAGACTTCGGCCGGAATCACTAGTGTGTGTGTGTGTGAAAAGTGAAGTGCAGTGTTCTCGTGTTGACTGCTCCGATTGCCATAAGCCTTCTGCATTTGATTTAATTAAAATCAATTAATTTAATTTGCCTTTTTTTAAATCCTTTTTTTCCATTGGGAAATTAGCATCGCCTTCAGCGTTGGAACAAAATTATTTTCAATAGTTGCCTTCTGCAAAATACTTCACAATTTATTATAAATTTAATAACAATTATAAATAAACTGTTTGCCTTAAATAAACCAAATCAATTACATAAGCCTTCAGCAAATATATTTATTGAATTAAATTGCCCTCTGCAAAAAAAACCAATTATTCAAAATCCTATAAGACAATTATTATTAGCATCGCCTTCTGCGTTCAATTAATAAATTAATTAATTAAGCCTTCTGCAAATAAGCTTTCGTTGAGCGGTCCACGAGAATACTTGTGCTAAGTGTGTGTTGTGTTCGAGACTCCCGGTTCCATCTGTTCCAGCGACGAGAAACATCGAGAGTTTTCAAACCGGCAAATAGTTTTAATTTTTATAGTGTAGAATTTGAAATCCCATTCACAACCTAACCAAATCTCAATTAGTTCCCCAACTAAACCATTATTATATAAAACTGCATTTATTTTCTTATTTCGATTCTTTCTCCCCCTCAGCATTAAATTTCATATTAAATATAAAACTAACAGTAGAAATAGGCAAAAAATATATTACATAAATAATTCAAACCACCATTCGTAAAGTAGAATAATTCCAAACCCAGTAGAGCTAACATTTAAATTTCAAAATCCATCCTAACAAAATTTCAAAACTCTCGTAAAGCTAACAAAATAATCTCCAATAACGGAGCATAGAGCAAGGTGACCGGAAACCCATTTTACCTGTAACCCGTAGCATAGCCAAAATAGAACGGGGGAAAATTCCCATTTTACCTGTAACGTTGAAGCACACACGTCTCCTCACGTAGTTTGTCACTTTTAAGCATTCCTAAATTTCATTCATTTCATTCATTTCATTCAAATCTCAAAATTTTGAAATAACTTTAACTCTGAAGAATTAAATTAACACATACAAAGCCTTCCGCGATAATAATAATTAAACCAGTCCAGTTACTTTCCGTTGGAAATTTTATCTTAACTTAAAATATTTAAATATTATTTATTATATTCAAATATTAATACGAAAATATCTTCATTTAAACAAGTCTCTTTATTAAAATTAATTAAACCGCCTTAAACACAATACAGCAAAATTAAATAAATTCCTCTTTAATACATTGCCTCATTATTGCAATAGCATACTTCAATTTCAAACCATCAATTTAATTTCACTCTACAATCGATCTGAATTCTTATATACATCTTAAAACTTAATATAAATTACGTCAAAATTCAATTTAACAAACTCAGTTGCTAAATTACAATTCTTCACTTTTTAAATTAATGGCAATACGTTCTCCCAATCCATAACCCTTTACAAGTAGAAATTTATTAAATCACGTATTTACTCCTTTTCTCCCGGTTTAAGCATTCCTAAACTTCATTCATTTCATTCATTTAATTCAAATCACAAATATTTAAATAAGTTAAACTCCAAAGAATTAAATCAACACATACGAAGCCTTCCGCTATAATAATTTTATTTACACTAGTTCAATTCCTTTCCGTCGGCAAGTTATTTCAATTAAAATTCTTTTAATATTAATTCATTCTTTTCAAATTATTATTGATTTAAACAAGTTTTTCAAATAAACAAAAAATATTAAAAACGCCTTAAGCGAAATACATCAAATAAAAAAAAAATCTCAATTTTAATTCATTGCTTCATTATTGCCATAGCAAACTTTCATTTAAACCATCAATTTAATTTCTTAATACATCTTCCTACTTAATATAAATTAATTTATAATTCAATTTTAATAACTCGTTTGCTTAAATTACAATTCTCCACCTTTTAATTATTGACAATACGTTCTCTCCATCCAAAACCCCTTAACAAGTAGAAGTTCATTAAATCACGTAGCTTTTTTTCCCCGGTTGTTTGCATGTCTTATAATAATTAATATTTCTTATTTGGAAAGTTGAGCAATAATTTAAAAAGATTTATATTAAAGCCCCATACCATTTTGACATTAAATTAAATAATTTGACACTTGCAATTGATTAATTAATTATACTCAACATTTAAATTAAATAAACTCACTTTTACTCAAGGGTTCTTAAATACTTTCATTAAATACTTTACTACTTTTATCTGCCGGCCCGATCCCACAAGAACGATTTAATAAACAATAACAAAAGATTAAAAAATCAATTAATACTTTTAAAGCCATACTCCATAAATAATTCTTATATTAGTTGACTCAATATTTTAATTATCCATGCAGACCTCATATTCAATTTAAACTAAATCCTATTTTATTATTGCTTTGCTTATCATTATATTCATTCAAAGTAGAACTGAATATTTAAATTTAAAGTATCCATCCTAACAAAATTTCAAAACTCTCGTAAAGCTAACAAAATAATCTCCAATAACGGAGCATAGAGCAAGGTGACCGGAAACCCATTTTACCTGTAACCCGTAGCATAGCCAAAATAGAACGGGGGAAAATTCCCATTTTACCTGTAACGTTGAAGCACACACGTCTCCTCACGTAGTTTGTCACTTTTAAGCATTCCTAAATTTCATTCATTTCATTCATTTCATTCAAATCTCAAAATTTTGAAATAACTAAAATTCTGAAGAATTATATTTAATACACCAAGCCTTCCGCGATAATAATAATATTTACACTAGTTCAGTTACTTTCCGTTGGCAATTTTATTTCAATTAAATCATTTAAATATTATTTTATTCTTTATAAATATATAAACAAATATATATTATTTAAACAAGTCATTCAATTAATAATATATTGACATCGCCTTCAGCGCAATAATACACAAATATATATTCTTGCTTTTAATTTCATTGCTTCATCATTTTTAAGCATAATTTCCATTACAAGCCATTTAAATCATTTCCCTTCACACCCAATATTAATTCCACTTGACATTAGTTTCAATCTAAATTCATTTCCAAATAGAAATTTATTTAATCACGTAGTTATTATTTTCATCCCGGTCCTCTGCATGTTTATTAAAAAATAAATTAGTTTTTCGATTTGAATAGTTTTTAAATTAATTAAATAGATTTATTTACATTATCAAATTAACAGCTGACCACTTGACATCAAACGTTGACACATTATCAAATTGACAGCTCAATATTTCTGACAATTGACGTCGCTTCGACATTTAAATTGGTTGACAGTTATTACTTAAATTAATTAACAGTCGTAACGGAAAAATTTAATAATATTCAAACATTTAATTTAAATTTAACTCACTTTTGCTTAAAAATTCTAAATTATTAAATTAAAATAATTCATATAAATAAATTTTTTGCTGGCATCCTTAATAATTAACATATTTACATTATTAATATCCAAAATCACTTGATTGACAAAAGAAATTTTTAAATTAAACTCCTAATTTTTTTGAATAATCATCATAACAGTTGAAATATTTCTTTTAAATATCCACATAGAAATTATATTCGATTTAAATTAATTATTATTAATTCCTTGCCGATTTCTAACATCTTCATATTTAATTAAACCGTTTGGTTAGATTTATATCAGCACTCTTGACATAAAACGTCATTTTCATTTGACAATAAACAATTCTGACATCTTTTTTACACCTGACATTGACATTAAATAGACTGACAGCTTTTTAAATAAAACAATCTTAATTTTCAATTTATTAAGCTTGATACCTTATAAAATAATTATCGGAATTCCTTCCCCCCTTCTTACCACTCAAAAAAAAAAAGAGCCCCCTTCACTTTTATTTAACTTAAATCCAATCGAAATTACCTTATACACTCTCTCAATGTATTCTTTGACATTTAAATAATTGATGCTATTCATTTATGACTAATCTTGCTAAATTAAACTAACTCAATTTAAATTTCCTTGTTTGTTACAATATTATAATTTTTAAAATAGCTTCTGTTTAATTTAATAACAAACGTGACATTAAATTTTCGACCTTTGACAATTGACCCTAGACAATTGACAACCAATAATAATTTGTTCAATTGACACTTAATCAGGCCTGACAAATTAATTAATTACGTGACTGACATTTACATTAAACGTTCAATAACACCGACAAAAAAAAAACTATTGACAGTTTATATACAGCGCGAAATCTATTGACATCTCGCGTCAAAACACGACAATTATTTTAATTTTCCTTCTTAATTATCATAAATTAACATTAAAATCCCTCCTGAATCGACACTCCGTAGTTACATCATCCCAAAGTATCCTAAATTATTCAATCAATTAATTAAAATTTTGCCAGTCCCTTTAGAAAATCAGTAGACAGTCATAAATAACTCCATAGAAATTAACCATAGAAATTAACGGTAGAAAAATGGTGATGAATACACGCTCCACTTTACTTCGTAGAAATAGTCCCTCAAAGGCAGGAACCAGTAGATATTCCACCCGCCGTAGCTCACTGGGAACGATGTCCCCGTCTAAGGCTTCGGCCACCAGCTTTGGTAGACGGGCATCAACAAACCAGCTGATAGCCCCCAAGGCGATGGCACCTGCCCTACGAAGAGCTTCTTCGGTAGAGGTGGAGGGGAAAGCAAAAAGGGTATCTGTTCTCCCGCAGATCGCGGAAGACAGCCAAGGGGAGGGTTCCAAGGCAGGGCAAACATATGACAGGAAATTTTTCGCAACTGCATATCCAGCAGATTCCAATCCCATGGGCCCATTGCAGAAAGCAAAACATGAGCTCATGCTGTTTATCAGGGACACCGTGAAGCACAGGGCTATTTTAGCAAAAACGCCTCAATTCTCCGATTGGGAACAGCGTATAGGCTCAGTATTGGCCCTGTTGCACAACCTTCCAGCATTTTGGCTAGGGGAGGCCGGGTCAGGAATTGATGTGGGAACGGGAACAGAGGATCTTGTGGTGGAGGATCCGGTTGTGGAGCAAGACTTAGGGCCTTTGGCAGGCCCTAATCAGGATCAGCAACCGGGTTCCATTCCCTTGAATGAGTCGGACGTCACCAAATTCTTCACTGTTTTTGGGGGAATCATGCGGGAGATGTATGACATAATAGTTAGGGAAAACGAGGCCAAGACAGCAGGAAATAAGGAACAGGGACAACAGTTGGCGGGTCAAGGAGGAAAAATAGCAAGAAAAAGGGAAAGGGTGGGAAGGGGGAAAATAGTAAGGTTGTTGCGGCAGAGGAACCGTTGGCAGGGGAAATTTTTTCAAGTGACCAGGGATCTGGACCACAAGGGGGGCAAGAGGGGGCGCAAGAATGGCGGACGGTAAAGGGAAAGACTGCCGTGCGCCGGGAGAGGAGGAAGAGGAAGAAGCAGCGTGAAGCTGAGCAAGCAGCCAGCCTCGCCGCAAATACCCAACCTTCTGCTTCCCAACCCAAGCAAAAGCCGGCACCTGCCTTTAATCCCAGGGCTGGCAGAATGCCAAATGCCATTGAACTTGAATCAATTGGGGGATTCAAGTACGCGGACATGATGCCAATCCTTAGGGAAACGGTGAAAAAGGAGGATGTGCAGAGAATCCGCACAAACTTCAAGGGTCATCTACTCCTGGAATTAGCACCATTGTCGCACCAGGAAACGATGACCCTTTGGAGAGAGGTGTCCAAAGCTCTTGACGGCAAAGCCAAATGCCGACCGCGGACACCCTCAGTGCGGGTGAACTGCACCAACATTCCGCCTGGCACTTCATCCGAAGAAATTTCTTCGGAAATGAGTGCCGCGTTGGGCGTTGAAATTTTCAGCGACCAAATCACGACCGTAAAAACGCATTACGGTACGTTGGTCGCATTTTTCGATTGCCCAGCAATAGCGGTCACCGACCAGGCCCTTGCGAGGCAGTACACGGTTGGTTTCAGCAAATGCTGCAGGCTTCGGCTATTGGAACGCCGGCGGCAATGCTACCGGTGCTACGAATACGGGCATACTGCTGCCCGCTGCCGTGGCAAGGACCGTAGTAGCAAATGCCACCGTTGCGCAGAAGATAAGCACGAGGGACCGTGCACTAGGGAGCGGAAGTGCTTGGGATGCCAGGGCCCGGATGCAATCGGGCACTCGCTGGGCCAGCGCAGTTGCCGCTACTTTGGAAAGGTAACCCCACAGCCCAGTCATGATTAGAGTGTTCCAACAGAACCTCAATCATGACCAAATGGCACAAGACTTGCTTTTGCAAAGTGCTCGTGCCGAGGGTTGTGATATTTTGATTCTCTCGGACCCCTATTGGGTGCCGAGTAATAACAGCAATTGGGTTACCGATACCACTGGCCGGGTTGCAGTGGTATCAGTTGGGGATTATCCTTTTCAGCGCATCATTGACAACCAACGCGAGGACTTCGTTGTGGTCGAGATGCGGGGAATTGTTTTCTGCTCCGTTTACCTACCACCCGTGGGTTCCGATTTGACTGTCGAGGAGTACAAACGCAAATGGACCGAAATTGTGTCTGTACTCCCACGGAATCGGGACACCGTGATCGGGGGTGACGTAAACGCCTGGTCAGGTGCATGGGGGATGGAGCGGAGGCCAAACGATGGGGAAAGGGTATCTAGGGGGGGAGTTGTGATGGACGCGGCGGCCGCCTTGGGATTGGTTCTCCTAAACCAGGGCAACCAGAGCACTTGGATGGGGGGAAATGGCCGCAACTCCATAGTGGACGTGTCGTTTTGCAGCCCTTCTTTGGTAGGGGAAAATAATTGGCGCGTTTGTGACGAAACCCCAAGTGACCACAATACTATTAAGTTTGTGGTCGGCAGGGTTCCGAGACAGCGTGCCAATAACGTGGGACACTCAGCAGTGAATGGGGGAAGGTGGTCCACAAGATTCTTCGACAAGGATTTGTTCGTTGAAATCTTGAGGGACCAGGACATTTTTGGGCATGTTGCTACGGCAGAGGAGCTGACCCAGGCCATTACGGTGGCTTGTGACGGCACCATGCCTAGACAACCCCCAAGGCGACAGGGCCGGCGTCCAGTTTATTGGTGGACGTCCGAGATTGATCGGTTGCGCAGCCATTTTCATGGAATGAAACGGCGGTTCAACCGGGCCCGGACCGAGGAGCAGCGCGAGGAAAGGCGTCAAATGAAGTCGGACGCACGCGCTGCCCTGGAACGGGCCGTCAAGCTCAGCAAGGACCAACACAAGCAGGATCTGCCGGAACAATTGGAACCGCACGGCTTTGGCCCTGCGTACCAAATCCGCAAGCAGCAGTGGGAAGGAGCTCGGGTTCCGATGGAACGGGATGCTAATAAGCTCCAGTTCATCGTGAATGAGCTCTTTCCCGAGCGTCCCCCGATGGAGTGGCCCGAGACGGAAGTAGGTGGGGATCCGATGGATCCGGTCTCGGAGGAGGAGTTGGCGGAAGAGTTGAAGGAGATTGCCCGCTCACTCAACCCCAAGAAAGCTCCAGGGGACGACAATATTCCGAACATGGCTGCAGCTGCGGCAATTATGGCTTTTCCTGCCGTTTTTGCCAAAAGCTATAAGCAGCTACTGGAGGCAGGCACTTTCCCCGACGCATGGAAGCGGCAGCAACTGGTGCTGCTTACCAAGTCGGGGAAACCACCTGGGGAGCCCTCGTCATACCGGCCCATTTGCTTGCTGAGTGTGTTGGGGAAAATTTTGGAGCGGTTGATTCAGCGGAGGCTGACAACCCACCTGGAGTCCACTGGGGGACTTTCGGATGCCCAATACGGTTTCCGTAAAGGGCGTTCGACCGTGGATGCCATCACTCGGGTGATGGATAACGGGAAAGTCGCTCTTGATAAAAAGCGAAAGGGGGATCGCCTCTGTGCGGTGGTAACGGTGGACGTCCGGAATGCCTTCAACTCGGCAAACTGGACAGCGATCGGCCAAGCTCTGCAGCGTAAAAACACTCCGCCTTATTTGCAGGCGTTGCTGCGGAACTATTTTATTGGCCGAACGCTCCACTACGATACGGATGAAGGAGTAGTGTCGAGGACTGTATCTGCTGGCGTTCCTCAGGGTTCGGTTCTAGGACCAACACTGTGGAACGTCATGTATGACGACCTACTCCGCTTGCCGCTCGAAGGACTACGAGCGGACATCATCGGGTTTGCTGACGACGTGGCCTTCACATTTTTGGGAAGGACCACGGAACAGGTCAGCGCGTTAGCAACGGCTAACCTGGAGAGGATCGAGCGGTGGTTGCAAGGAGTCGGTT
>NW_024427635.1:67500-72500 GCF_017562075.2 Anopheles merus | reverse complement strand
TATGGGGAAGCCTACCTACGCGTGTCGCACGTTGCAAGTTGCATGGTCGTCGATCAGAGGCATGCAAAAGCACCTATCTAGGGGAATTACTCTACGTTCTAGTAGCTAGTGCGATTTTCCGGTCCAGCACGGCAGTACGCCTGCATGCATACAATCCATGTACCAACCATGTACCTAGGCGTTGGTCAGTAGCTTTTGGCGCCACATGGAGAAAGTATTCGAGTTCAGATTTCTGGGACTTAGCGTATTTTTCAAAACTATTAATGGAAATTAAACTATAAATGGGTCACAAGCTAGGCGTTGGTCAGTAGCTTTTGGCGCAACATGGAGGAAGTATTCGAGTTCAGATTTCTGGGACTTAGCGTATTTTTCAATCATATTAAACCGAATCAAACATAAAAATGATGAAACCTACACGACGTTCCTAGGTTATGGACGAAAACTGACGATTTAGTGCCGGTCAGGATAGCCGTGCACCAAAATTGTGTACCGATCAGGGAAAGTACAACACGGAGGGCGCAGCCCGAGCGTACGCGTTCATGGATGTCCATGTTGGTACAAGTTGCCGGTCAGGATAGCCGTGCACCAAAATTGTGTACCGATCAGGGAAAGTACAACACGGAGGGCGCAGCCCGAGCGTACGCGTTCATGGATGTCCATGTTGGTACACATGCACCAAAATTGTGTACCGATCAGGGAAAGTACACTACGTACGCGTTCATGGATGTCCATGTTGGTACAAGTTGCCGGTCAGGATAGCCGTGCACCAAAATTGTGTACCGATCAGGGAAAGTACAACACGGAGGGCGCAGCCCGAGCGTACGCGTTCATGGATGTCCATGTTGGTACACATGCACCAAAATTGTGTACCGATCAGGGAAAGTACAACACGGAGGGCGCAGCCCGAGCGTACGCGTTCATGGATGTCCATGTTGGTACACATGCACCAAAATTGTGTACCGATCAGGGAAAGTACACTACGTACGCGTTCATGGATGTCCATGTTGGTACAAGTTGCCGGTCAGGATAGCCGTGCACCAAAATTGTGTACCGATCAGGGAAAGTACAACACGGAGGGCGCAGCCCGAGCGTACGCGTTCATGGATGTCCATGTTGGTACACATGCACCAAAATTGTGTACCGATCAGGGAAAGTACAACACGGAGGGCGCAGCCCGAGCGTACGCGTTCATGGATGTCCATGTTGGTACACATGCACCAAAATTGTGTACCGATCAGGGAAAGTACACTACGTACGCGTTCATGGATGTCCATGTTGGTACAAGTTGCCGGTCAGGATAGCCGTGCACCAAAATTGTGTACCGATCAGGGAAAGTACAACACGGAGGGCGCAGCCCGAGCGTACGCGTTCATGGATGTCCATGTTGGTACACATGCACCAAAATTGTGTACCGATCAGGGAAAGTACACTACGTACGCGTTCATGGATGTCCATGTTGGTACAAGTTGCCGGTCAGGATAGCCGTGCACCAAAATTGTGTACCGATCAGGGAAAGTACAACACGGAGGGCGCAGCCCGAGCGTACGCGTTCATGGATGTCCATGTTGGTACACATGCACCAAAATTGTGTACCGATCAGGGAAAGTACAACACGGAGGGCGCAGCCCGAGCGTACGCGTTCATGGATGTCCATGTTGGTACAATCTACATGTACGTACCTAGTTTTTGTGTCAAAAGTTGCAATAAAGTGCTTGTATGCTTAAAATGCTTATCTCAACCGGTCACCTTTTGGCCTGCCCTTTTATAGACAGAAACCTAGAAAGATACGCCCGAGGGCGGTAGCCCGAGGGCGAAACTCGCGATTTTTGTGTTTTTCCATTCGCCCGGGACGACGAAATGAGCTCTGTGCACATCGTGCCGAAAACTGTCTTCTCCACCTTTGTTTTTGTCCGTCTGATCATAAAATCACCCTTATTTGTGTACCATTTGGAGTGCGCAGCCCAAACGTACGCGTTAATGTTAATGTTTGTATACACTACATGTATGTTCCTAGGATTTGGTAATTGAGTCAAACACACAATTCCCCGACCGTCGCGGACACCATTCTTGGACAGAAGTCCTAGTACGTAGAGTACTTTCCCTAGGTATGTGCCCGTTCGTGACTATCGTTGCGTGCATACGGACACGCTTGGGTATGTTTACCATACAAGGTTTACTAGGGAAACCTGCTTGCTCGACCATTGCCCTCCCGTCGCGGACACCATTCTTGGACAGAAGTCCTAGTACGTAGAGTACTTTCCCTAGGTATGTGCCCGTTCGTGACTATCGTTGCGTGCATACGGACACGCTTGGGTATGTTTACCATACAAGGTTTACTAGGGAAACCTGCTTGCTCGACCATTGCCCTCCCGTCGCGGACACCATTCTTGGACAGAAGTCCTAGTACGTAGAGTACTTTCCCTAGGTATGTGCCCGTTCGTGACTATCGTTGCGTGCATACGGACACGCTTGGGTATGTTTACCATACAAGGTTTACTAGGGAAACCTGCTTGCTCGACCATTGCCCTCCCGTCGCGGACACCATTCTTGGACAGAAGTCCTAGTACGTAGAGTACTTTCCCTAGGTATGTGCCCGTTCGTGACTATCGTTGCGTGCATACGGACACGCTTGGGTATGTTTACCATACAAGGTTTACTAGGGAAACCAGGAAGGAATTCTAGGCACACGTTTTGTTCCATCCACAGTAACTTTCGTTCTCTTAAGGTAGCTATTTAACTTGTTTGCCATGATAAGTAACCTGCTTCCCCGACCGTCGCGGACACCATTCTTGGACAGAAGTCCTAGTACGTAGAGTACTTTCCCTAGGTATGTGCCCGTTCGTGACTATCGTTGCGTGCATACGGACACGCTTGGGTATGTTTACCATACAAGGTTTACTAGGGAAACCTGCTTGCTCGACCATTGCCCTCCCGTCGCGGACACCATTCTTGGACAGAAGTCCTAGTACGTAGAGTACTTTCCCTAGGTATGTGCCCGTTCGTGACTATCGTTGCGTGCATACGGACACGCTTGGGTATGTTTACCATACAAGGTTTACTAGGGAAACCTGCTTGCTCGACCATTGCCCTCCCGTCGCGGACACCATTCTTGGACAGAAGTCCTAGTACGTAGAGTACTTTCCCTTGGTATGTGCCCGTTCGTGACTATCGTTGCGTGCATACGGACACGCTTGGGTATGTTTACCATACAAGGTTTACTAGGGAAACCTGCTTGCTCGACCATTGCCCTCCCGTCGCGGACACCATTCTTGGACAGAAGTCCTAGTACGTAGAGTACTTTCCCTAGGTATGTGCCCGTTCGTGACTATCGTTGCGTGCATACGGACACGCTTGGGTATGTTTACCATACAAGGTTTACTAGGGAAACCTGCTTGCTCGACCATTGCCCTCCCGTCGCGGACACCATTCTTGGACAGAAGTCCTAGTACGTAGAGTACTTTCCCTAGGTATGTGCCCGTTCGTGACTATCGTTGCGTGCATACGGACACGCTTGGGTATGTTTACCATACAAGGTTTACTAGGGAAACCTGCTTGCTCGACCATTGCCCTCCCGTCGCGGACACCATTCTTGGACAGAAGTCCTAGTACGTAGAGTACTTTCCCTAGGTATGTGCCCGTTCGTGACTATCGTTGCGTGCATACGGACACGCTTGGGTATGTTTACCATACAAGGTTTACTAGGGAAACCTGCTTGCTCGACCATTGCCCTCCCGTCGCGGACACCATTCTTGGACAGAAGTCCTAGTACGTAGAGTACTTTCCCTAGGTATGTGCCCGTTCGTGACTATCGTTGCGTGCATACGGACACGCTTGGGTATGTTTACCATACAAGGTTTACTAGGGAAACCTGCTTGCTCGACCATTGCCCTCCCGTCGCGGACACCATTCTTGGACAGAAGTCCTAGTACGTAGAGTACTTTCCCTAGGTATGTGCCCGTTCGTGACTATCGTTGCGTGCATACGGACACGCTTGGGTATGTTTACCATACAAGGTTTACTAGGGAAACCTGCTTGCTCGACCATTGCCCTCCCGTCGCGGACACCATTCTTGGACAGAAGTCCTAGTACGTAGAGTACTTTCCCTAGGTATGTGCCCGTTCGTGACTATCGTTGCGTGCATACGGACACGCTTGGGTATGTTTACCATACAAGGTTTACTAGGGAAACCTGCTTGCTCGACCATTGCCCTCCCGTCGCGGACACCATTCTTGGACAGAAGTCCTAGTACGTAGAGTACTTTCCCTAGGTATGTGCCCGTTCGTGACTATCGTTGCGTGCATACGGACACGCTTGGGTATGTTTACCATACAAGGTTTACTAGGGAAACCTGCTTGCTCGACCATTGCCCTCCCGTCGCGGACACCATTCTTGGACAGAAGTCCTAGTACGTAGCGTTCTTTATTGTACTTGATCAGTTTGTATTGCCTTCGCTTTGTTCCATCGACACTTGCTACTGCTCACTAAGGGGTTTTTGTTTGTGATGTGTACGATAAGCCACCGTCTATCCTATCCGGCACTTTATCAACACTTTTCACCCAAGTCATAGGAACGTAGTGTACTTTCCCTGATCGGTACACAATTTTGGTGCACGGCTATCCTGACCGGCAACTTGTACCAACATGGACATCCATGAACGCGTACGCTCGGGCTGCGCCCTCCGTGTTGTACTTTCCCTGATCGGTACACAATTTTGGTGCACGGCTATCCTGACCGGCAACTTGTACCAACATGGACATCCATGAACGCGTACGCTCGGGCTGCGCCCTCCGTGTTGTACTTTCCCTGATCGGTACACAATTTTGGTGCACGGCTATCCTGACCGGCAACTTGTACCAACATGGACATCCATGAACGCGTACGCTCGGGCTGCGCCCTCCGTGTTGTACTTTCCCTGATCGGTACACAATTTTGGTGCACGGCTATCCTGACCGGCACTAAATCGTCAGTTTTCGTCCATAACCTAGGAACGTCGTGTAGGT
>NW_024427635.1:57500-60000 GCF_017562075.2 Anopheles merus | reverse complement strand
GGAACTTCCCGCACATATCAAGACTTATAGGTGAGAACGGCCAATCACCTATTTCTCTTAGTAAAACTCACAACTCATTCCTTGGGTTTGGAAGTGTCCATGTCGGTGCCGAGTACAAGTTACCGCGTTCAAAGTTTGGTAAGCAGCGCACTCGACCTCCAACATAACACTTCACGTCTTGATATGCTCTCTACAAAAGCGTGTGCCTATGTAGGTACAAATTAATGTACGTCCCAGATAGTGACGATCTCTGGGAGGAAGAACCTTAAGGAACTCCCCGCACATATCAAGAATTATAGGTAACGCTGCCAATTACCTGTTGCTCTTAGTAAAACTCACAACTCATTCCTTGGGTTTGGAAGTGTCCATGTCGGTGCCGAGTACAAGTTACCGCGTTCAAAGTTTGGTAAGCAGCGCACTCAACCTCCAACATAACCCTTCACGTCTTGATATGCTCTCTACAAAAGCGTGTGCCTATGTAGGTACAAATTAATGTACGTCCCAGATAGTGACGATCTCTGGGAGGAAGAACCTTAAGGAACTCCCCGCACATATCAAGAATTATAGGTAACGCTGCCAATTACCTGTTGCTCTTAGTAAAACTCACAACTCATTCCTTGGGTTTGGAAGTGTCCATGTCGGTGCCGAGTACAAGTTACCGCGTTCAAAGTTTGGTAAGCAGCGCACTCAACCTCCAACATAACCCTTCACGTCTTGATATGCTCTCTACAAAAGCGTGCGCTAATGCAGGTACAAATTAATGTACGTCCCAGATAGTGACGATCTCTGGGAGGAAGAACCTTAAGGAACTCCCCGCACATATCAAGACAAATAGGTAAGAACGGCCAATCACCTGTCTCTCTGCGAGACGTGTATAAAACACTGAATATAACTCACAACTAACCCGTAAGTAGGGAAGTGTCCATGTCGGCGCCGAGTGCAAGTTACCGCGTTCAAAGTTTGGTAAGCAGCGCACTCGACCTCCAACATAACCCTTCACGTCTTGATATGCTCTCTACAAAAGCGTGCGCTATGTAGGTACAAATTAATGTACGTCCCAGATAGTGACGATCTCTGGGAGGAAGAACCTTAAGGAACTCCCCGCACATATCAAGAATTATAGGTAACGCTGCCAATTACCTGTTTCTCTTAGTAAAACTCACAACTCATTCCTTGGGTTTGGAAGTGTCCATGTCGGTGCCGAGTACAAGTTACCGCGTTCAAAGTTTGGTAAGCAGCGCACTCGACCTCCAACATAACCCTTCACGTCTTGATATGCTCTCTACAAAAGCGTGCGCTAATGCAGGTACAAATTAATGTACGTCCCAGATAGTGACGATCTCTGGGAGGAAGAACCTTAAGGAACTCCCCGCACATATCAAGAATTATAGGTAACGCTGCCAATTACCTGTTTCTCTTAGTAAAACTCACAACTCATTCCTTGGGTTTGGAAGTGTCCATGTCGGTGCCGAGTACAAGTTACCGCGTTCAAAGTTTGGTAAGCAGCGCACTCGACCTCCAACATAACCCTTCACGTCTTGATATGCTCTCTACAAAAGCGTGCGCTAATGCAGGTACAAATTAATGTACGTCCCAGATAGTGACGATCTCTGGGAGGAAGAACCTTAAGGAACTCCCCGCACATATCAAGAATTATAGGTAACGCTGCCAATTACCTGTTTCTCTTAGTAAAACTCACAACTCATTCCTTGGGTTTGGAAGTGTCCATGTCGGTGCCGAGTACAAGTTACCGCGTTCAAAGTTTGGTAAGCAGCGCACTCGACCTCCAACATAACCCTTCACGTCTTGATATGCTCTCTACAAAAGCGTGCGCTAATGCAGGTACAAATTAATGTACGTCCCAGATAGTGACGATCTCTGGGAGGAAGAACCTTAAGGAACTCCCCGCACATATCAAGACTTATAGGTGAGAACGGCCAATCACCTATTTCTCTTAGTAAAACTCACAACTCATTCCTTGGGTTTGGAAGTGTCCATGTCGGTGCCGAGTACAAGTTACCGCGTTCAAAGTTTGGTAAGCAGCGCACTCGACCTCCAACATAACCCTTCACGTCTTGATATGCTCTCTACAAAAGCGTGCGCTAATGCAGGTACAAATTAATGTACGTCCCAGATAGTGACGATCTCTGGGAGGAAGAACCTTAAGGAACTCCCCGCACATATCAAGAATTATAGGTAACGCTGCCAATTACCTGTTTCTCTTAGTAAAACTCACAACTCATTCCTTGGGTTTGGAAGTGTCCATGTCGGTGCCGAGTACAAGTTACCGCGTTCAAAGTTTGGTAAGCAGCGCACTCGACCTCCAACATAACCCTTCACGTCTTGATATGCTCTCTACAAAAGCGTGCGCTAATGCAGGTACAAATTAATGTACGTCCCAGATAGTGACGATCTCTGGGAGGAAGAACCTTAAGGAACTCCCCGCACATATCAAGACAAATAGTTAAGAACGGCCAATCACCTGTCTCTCTGCGAGACG
>NW_024427635.1:40000-52500 GCF_017562075.2 Anopheles merus | reverse complement strand
CTAGCGGCTTCTCTGCACTACTGGGCTACCACCTTGTGACGGGAGACATTGCTAGCGGTCACTCTGCACTAGTGGTAGAACACCACCGTGATACGGGAGACATTGCTAACGGTCACTCTGCACAGGTGCCAATACCACCTTGTGACGGGAAACATTGCTAGAAACCGATCGGCATCTCTGCGCGATTACTTGAACACACCCCCAACTTAGTCAACTGTTAAACTTTTTCGTAATCACGGCGGGACACATTGCTCGAGCTCTAACGGACCTCTGCACGCATGAAACATGGTGGCGGGAATCATTGCTAGAACCGAACGGCGCCTCTGCGCGATGTACAAGCTCAACAGGAACCTCGTATCGGCTGCCGAGCCGGAGCTCGAACAACTTGGACTATCACCTCTAATTATATCAACTCACACCTCCCCCGAGGGTTCCGCAGAATTGCTTCTGGGTCCCCTTATCGTTAATTGCGATTCGTGTTTGCATTACACTACATTGAGCTATTCCAACTTGTTTATCCGCATGGCGAACATTTGCTGCATAGAACATTTAAGTTCCACTTTGCTCTCCCCTACGTGGGTCTGAGCTTCGCTCTCAGGGAAAGTTATGCCACATTTGGTAAGAGAAACCCGGTTTCATCACGCTATTTTACCTGCACCATGACCCCAGACACATTTGTTCAATGGATTAGATCCAAGGAACGCCGACAAACCATGCACCACTACCCTTAATAGCTCATCGAGCTTAGCGTGAATCCATCGAGTTTCCCTAAAAAGTTCGATTGGTCTTGCAGTGTTTAAAGACAACGAAGCTTAGTTTCAAGCATGCATTTAATATACGCTTACGAAAACCTCTTAAACTGTTACGACTTTTATGCTTGAAACCATCACGACGAAGTCTTAGGGTCCGTAGACCCGTGATGTACCGCTCCAGGGAGCTTTTTGAAAGGTTGGGTAGGTCCTTTCAGGGTCCGTAGACCCTCTACGCTGCCAGTTCTCAGCGTAAGAGTACAGCAAACTAGCCAGCTACTGTCTCTTCATGGGTCCGAAGACCCAAAAATATATTTGCTACTGACCACCTTAAGCGATGCTGGGGTGTCTGTAATTTTCGAGATTTTGTCCCCGGGACACCTAGTCCGGGGCATAAGCCGTGTACTACAAGGCCTAAATTTACTCTAATATACGCATATCAACTCGAAATCATAGGTTAAGATCATCGGCAGACACCACCAGACACCACTTTTACTTCATAAGTTCGGACTATGGTCATACGACGAACTAAATCGGGGAGGGGACGTATGACCCAAATGGGGGCCGAAATGACCCACCGACACCTCAAACCATGCTCCTACGACAAAATAGAGGTAAAAACTACGATTTGGTGAAATTTTCATTTTTGACCTCGGAGCAAGGTACCCTCCCTATAGTAGGCAATGAACAAATGATCATGTTCCCAGGAGGGCAAAAGTTGGGAACTCGAGAGGAAAGCGCTAATGGCGCGCCTTACCTAGGGGCCCGTAGAGTAAAAAGGGTACCCCCAAAAAAGTTGTTGTTTGACGTTCTGGTTTCACTTTTCATCATCTAAAATGCGTTTTCTACACGTTTTCAGTGATTTTGGCGAAAAAAAATTTTTTGACTACTCGAGCTCTCCGGCCCGTTCGGTGACCATTTTTTGACAAAAGCTAGGGAGCTGCCCCTAGGTTTGGGGTGTCACAAAATTTTGAAAAGTGGTCAAAAAACCACTATCCAGAATCGGATGTAGAATCATTAGACGAACTTAAAATTGTTCTACGACCCATATCTGCGACGTTTAGTTTTCGAGTTATGGCCCGCCGTAGGTCTGACGGAGAACTTTGGCTAAGCGCACTTCGATGTTTGTATGAAAAAGTACCCTACCTAGGGACGCGTAGAGCAAATTGGTACCCCCGGGCATGTTGTCGGTTGACTTTCTGGTTGCACTTTTCATCATCTAGGGTGTGTTTCTGACACGTTTTGAGGGTTTTTAGCGAAAAAAATTTTTTTGACTACTCGAGCTCTCCGGCCCGTTCGGTGCACTTTTTTGCAAAAAGCTAGGGAGCTGTCCCTAGGTTCGGGGTGTCACAAAATGATGAAAAGTGGTCAAAAAACCACTATCCAGAATCGGATAGAGAATGATTAGACGAGCTTAAAATTGTTCTACGACCCATGTCTGCGACGTTTAGTATTCGAGTTATGGCCCGCCGTAGGTCTGACCGAGCAATTTTTGTTCCGCGCACTTTGTGCACCGTGCACATTGATGTTTGTATGAAAAAGTACCCTACCTAGGGACGCGTAGAGCAAATTGGTACCCCCGGGCATGTTGTCGGTTGACTTTCTGGTTGCACTTTTCATCATCTAGGGTGTGTTTCTGACACGTTTTGAGGGTTTTTAGCGAAAAAAATTTTTTTGACTACTCGAGCTCTCCGGCCCGTTCGGTGCACTTTTTTGCAAAAAGCTAGGGAGCTGTCCCTAGGTTCGGGGTGTCACAAAATGATGAAAAGTGGTCAAAAAACCACTATCCAGAATCGGATAGAGAACGATTAGACGAGCTTAAAATTGTTCTACGACCCATGTCTGCGACGTTTAGTATTCGAGTTATGGCCCGCCGTAGGTCTGACCGAGCAATTTTTGTTCCGCGCACTTTGTGCACCGTGCACATTGATGTTTGTATGAAAAAGTACCCTACCTAGGGACGCGTAGAGCAAATTGGTACCCCCGGGCATGTTGTCGGTTGACTTTCTGGTTGCACTTTTCATCATCTAGGGTGTGTTTCTGACACGTTTTGAGGGTTTTTAGCGAAAAAAATTTTTTTGACTACTCGAGCTCTCCGGCCCGTTCGGTGCACTTTTTTGCAAAAAGCTAGGGAGCTGTCCCTAGGTTCGGGGTGTCACAAAATGATGAAAAGTGGTCAAAAAACCACTATCCAGAATCGGATAGAGAATGATTAGACGAGCTTACAATTGTTCTACGACCCATGTCTGCGACGTTTAGTATTCGAGTTATGGCCCGCCGTAGGTCTGACCGAGCAATTTTTGTTCCGCGCACTTTGTGCACCGTGCACATTGATGTTTGTATGAAAAAGTACCCTACCTAGGGACGCGTAGAGCAAATTGGTACCCCCGGGCATGTTGTCGGTTGACTTTCTGGTTGCACTTTTCATCATCTAGGGTGTGTTTCTGACACGTTTTGAGGGTTTTTAGCGAAAAAAATTTTTTTGACTACTCGAGCTCTCCGGCCCGTTCGGTGCACTTTTTTGCAAAAAGCTAGGGAGCTGTCCCTAGGTTCGGGGTGTCACGAAATGATGAAAAGTGGTCAAAAAACCACTATCCAGAATCGGATAGAGAATGATTAGACGAGCTTAAAATTGTTCTACGACCCATGTCTGCGACGTTTAGTATTCGAGTTATGGCCCGCCGTAGGTCTGACCGAGCAATTTTGTACTGAAATGTATGGCGGATATATTATTACTCAAACAACATTGCCTTGTATCGTGTCCTACTTGGTCGGCACGGTAAGTATCGACTATAACAAGATTAAATGGATTGAGTGATAACATTTTAAGCCCATTTCCTAAGCCGTGCACCAAAATTGTGTACCGATCAGGGAAAGTACACTACGTACGCGTTCATGGATGTCCATGTTGGTACAAGTTGCCGGTCAGGATAGCCGTGCACCAAAATTGTGTACCGATCAGGGAAAGTACAACACGGAGGGCGCAGCCCGAGCGTACGCGTTCATGGATGTCCATGTTGGTACACATGCACCAAAATTGTGTACCGATCAGGGAAAGTACACTACGTACGCGTTCATGGATGTCCATGTTGGTACAAGTTGCCGGTCAGGATAGCCGTGCACCAAAATTGTGTACCGATCAGGGAAAGTACAACACGGAGGGCGCAGCCCGAGCGTACGCGTTCATGGATGTCCATGTTGGTACACATGCACCAAAATTGTGTACCGATCAGGGAAAGTACACTACGTACGCGTTCATGGATGTCCATGTTGGTACAAGTTGCCGGTCAGGATAGCCGTGCACCAAAATTGTGTACCGATCAGGGAAAGTACAACACGGAGGGCGCAGCCCGAGCGTACGCGTTCATGGATGTCCATGTTGGTACACATGCACCAAAATTGTGTACCGATCAGGGAAAGTACACTACGTACGCGTTCATGGATGTCCATGTTGGTACAAGTTGCCGGTCAGGATAGCCGTGCACCAAAATTGTGTACCGATCAGGGAAAGTACAACACGGAGGGCGCAGCCCGAGCGTACGCGTTCATGGATGTCCATGTTGGTACACATGCACCAAAATTGTGTACCGATCAGGGAAAGTACACTACGTACGCGTTCATGGATGTCCATGTTGGTACAAGTTGCCGGTCAGGATAGCCGTGCACCAAAATTGTGTACCGATCAGGGAAAGTACAACACGGAGGGCGCAGCCCGAGCGTACGCGTTCATGGATGTCCATGTTGGTACACATGCACCAAAATTGTGTACCGATCAGGGAAAGTACACTACGTACGCGTTCATGGATGTCCATGTTGGTACAAGTTGCCGGTCAGGATAGCCGTGCACCAAAATTGTGTACCGATCAGGGAAAGTACAACACGGAGGGCGCAGCCCGAGCGTACGCGTTCATGGATGTCCATGTTGGTACAATCTACATGTACGTACCTAGTTTTTGTGTCAAAAGTTGCAATAAAGTGCTTGTATGCTTAAAATGCTTATCTCAACCGGTCACCTTTTGGCCTGCCCTTTTATAGACAGAAACCTAGAAAGATACGCCCGAGGGCGGTAGCCCGAGGGCGAAACTCGCGATTTTTGTGTTTTTCCATTCGCCCGGGACGACGAAATGAGCTCTGTGCACATCGTGCCGAAAACTGTCTTCTCCACCTTTGTTTTTGTCCGTCTGATCATAAAATCACCCTTATTTGTGTACCATTTGGAGTGCGCAGCCCAAACGTACGCGTTAATGTTAATGTTTGTATACACTACATGTATGTTCCTAGGATTTGGTAATTGAGTCAAACACACAATTCCCCGACCGTCGCGGACACCATTCTTGGACAGAAGTCCTAGTACGTAGAGTACTTTCCCTAGGTATGTGCCCGTTCGTGACTATCGTTGCGTGCATACGGACACGCTTGGGTATGTTTACCATACAAGGTTTACTAGGGAAACCTGCTTGCTCGACCATTGCCCTCCCGTCGCGGACACCATTCTTGGACAGAAGTCCTAGTACGTAGAGTACTTTCCCTAGGTATGTGCCCGTTCGTGACTATCGTTGCGTGCATACGGACACGCTTGGGTATGTTTACCATACAAGGTTTACTAGGGAAACCTGCTTGCTCGACCATTGCCCTCCCGTCGCGGACACCATTCTTGGACAGAAGTCCTAGTACGTAGAGTACTTTCCCTAGGTATGTGCCCGTTCGTGACTATCGTTGCGTGCATACGGACACGCTTGGGTATGTTTACCATACAAGGTTTACTAGGGAAACCAGGAAGGAATTCTAGGCACACGTTTTGTTCCATCCACAGTAACTTTCGTTCTCTTAAGGTAGCTATTTAACTTGTTTGCCATGATAAGTAACCTGCTTCCCCGACCGTCGCGGACACCATTCTTGGACAGAAGTCCTAGTACGTAGAGTACTTTCCCTAGGTATGTGCCCGTTCGTGACTATCGTTGCGTGCATACGGACACGCTTGGGTATGTTTACCATACAAGGTTTACTAGGGAAACCTGCTTGCTCGACCATTGCCCTCCCGTCGCGGACACCATTCTTGGACAGAAGTCCTAGTACGTAGAGTACTTTCCCTAGGTATGTGCCCGTTCGTGACTATCGTTGCGTGCATACGGACACGCTTGGGTATGTTTACCATACAAGGTTTACTAGGGAAACCTGCTTGCTCGACCATTGCCCTCCCGTCGCGGACACCATTCTTGGACAGAAGTCCTAGTACGTAGAGTACTTTCCCTAGGTATGTGCCCGTTCGTGACTATCGTTGCGTGCATACGGACACGCTTGGGTATGTTTACCATACAAGGTTTACTAGGGAAACCTGCTTGCTCGACCATTGCCCTCCCGTCGCGGACACCATTCTTGGACAGAAGTCCTAGTACGTAGAGTACTTTCCCTAGGTATGTGCCCGTTCGTGACTATCGTTGCGTGCATACGGACACGCTTGGGTATGTTTACCATACAAGGTTTACTAGGGAAACCTGCTTGCTCGACCATTGCCCTCCCGTCGCGGACACCATTCTTGGACAGAAGTCCTAGTACGTAGAGTACTTTCCCTAGGTATGTGCCCGTTCGTGACTATCGTTGCGTGCATACGGACACGCTTGGGTATGTTTACCATACAAGGTTTACTAGGGAAACCTGCTTGCTCGACCATTGCCCTCCCGTCGCGGACACCATTCTTGGACAGAAGTCCTAGTACGTAGAGTACTTTCCCTAGGTATGTGCCCGTTCGTGACTATCGTTGCGTGCATACGGACACGCTTGGGTATGTTTACCATACAAGGTTTACTAGGGAAACCAGGAAGGAATTCTAGGCACACGTTTTGTTCCATCCACAGTAACTTTCGTTCTCTTAAGGTAGCTATTTAACTTGTTTGCCATGATAAGTAACCTGCTTCCCCGACCGTCGCGGACACCATTCTTGGACAGAAGTCCTAGTACGTAGAGTACTTTCCCTAGGTATGTGCCCGTTCGTGACTATCGTTGCGTGCATACGGACACGCTTGGGTATGTTTACCATACAAGGTTTACTAGGGAAACCTGCTTGCTCGACCATTGCCCTCCCGTCGCGGACACCATTCTTGGACAGAAGTCCTAGTACGTAGAGTACTTTCCCTAGGTATGTGCCCGTTCGTGACTATCGTTGCGTGCATACGGACACGCTTGGGTATGTTTACCATACAAGGTTTACTAGGGAAACCAGGAAGGAATTCTAGGCACACGTTTTGTTCCATCCACAGTAACTTTCGTTCTCTTAAGGTAGCTATTTAACTTGTTTGCCATGATAAGTAACCTGCTTCCCCGACCGTCGCGGACACCATTCTTGGACAGAAGTCCTAGTACGTAGAGTACTTTCCCTAGGTATGTGCCCGTTCGTGACTATCGTTGCGTGCATACGGACACGCTTGGGTATGTTTACCATACAAGGTTTACTAGGGAAACCTGCTTGCTCGACCATTGCCCTCCCGTCGCGGACACCATTCTTGGACAGAAGTCCTAGTACGTAGAGTACTTTCCCTAGGTATGTGCCCGTTCGTGACTATCGTTGCGTGCATACGGACACGCTTGGGTATGTTTACCATACAAGGTTTACTAGGGAAACCTGCTTGCTCGACCATTGCCCTCCCGTCGCGGACACCATTCTTGGACAGAAGTCCTAGTACGTAGAGTACTTTCCCTAGGTATGTGCCCGTTCGTGACTATCGTTGCGTGCATACGGACACGCTTGGGTATGTTTACCATACAAGGTTTACTAGGGAAACCTGCTTGCTCGACCATTGCCCTCCCGTCGCGGACACCATTCTTGGACAGAAGTCCTAGTACGTAGAGTACTTTCCCTAGGTATGTGCCCGTTCGTGACTATCGTTGCGTGCATACGGACACGCTTGGGTATGTTTACCATACAAGGTTTACTAGGGAAACCTGCTTGCTCGACCATTGCCCTCCCGTCGCGGACACCATTCTTGGACAGAAGTCCTAGTACGTAGAGTACTTTCCCTAGGTATGTGCCCGTTCGTGACTATCGTTGCGTGCATACGGACACGCTTGGGTATGTTTACCATACAAGGTTTACTAGGGAAACCTGCTTGCTCGACCATTGCCCTCCCGTCGCGGACACCATTCTTGGACAGAAGTCCTAGTACGTAGAGTACTTTCCCTAGGTATGTGCCCGTTCGTGACTATCGTTGCGTGCATACGGACACGCTTGGGTATGTTTACCATACAAGGTTTACTAGGGAAACCTGCTTGCTCGACCATTGCCCTCCCGTCGCGGACACCATTCTTGGACAGAAGTCCTAGTACGTAGAGTACTTTCCCTAGGTATGTGCCCGTTCGTGACTATCGTTGCGTGCATACGGACACGCTTGGGTATGTTTACCATACAAGGTTTACTAGGGAAACCTGCTTGCTCGACCATTGCCCTCCCGTCGCGGACACCATTCTTGGACAGAAGTCCTAGTACGTAGAGTACTTTCCCTAGGTATGTGCCCGTTCGTGACTATCGTTGCGTGCATACGGACACGCTTGGGTATGTTTACCATACAAGGTTTACTAGGGAAACCTGCTTGCTCGACCATTGCCCTCCCGTCGCGGACACCATTCTTGGACAGAAGTCCTAGTACGTAGAGTACTTTCCCTAGGTATGTGCCCGTTCGTGACTATCGTTGCGTGCATACGGACACGCTTGGGTATGTTTACCATACAAGGTTTACTAGGGAAACCAGGAAGGAATTCTAGGCACACGTTTTGTTCCATCCACAGTAACTTTCGTTCTCTTAAGGTAGCTATTTAACTTGTTTGCCATGATAAGTAACCTGCTTCCCCGACCGTCGCGGACACCATTCTTGGACAGAAGTCCTAGTACGTAGAGTACTTTCCCTAGGTATGTGCCCGTTCGTGACTATCGTTGCGTGCATACGGACACGCTTGGGTATGTTTACCATACAAGGTTTACTAGGGAAACCTGCTTGCTCGACCATTGCCCTCCCGTCGCGGACACCATTCTTGGACAGAAGTCCTAGTACGTAGAGTACTTTCCCTAGGTATGTGCCCGTTCGTGACTATCGTTGCGTGCATACGGACACGCTTGGGTATGTTTACCATACAAGGTTTACTAGGGAAACCAGGAAGGAATTCTAGGCACACGTTTTGTTCCATCCACAGTAACTTTCGTTCTCTTAAGGTAGCTATTTAACTTGTTTGCCATGATAAGCAACCTGCTTCCCCGACCGTCGCGGACACCATTCTTGGACAGAAGTCCTAGTACGTAGAGTACTTTCCCTAGGTATGTGCCCGTTCGTGACTATCGTTGCGTGCATACGGACACGCTTGGGTATGTTTACCATACAAGGTTTACTAGGGAAACCTGCTTGCTCGACCATTGCCCTCCCGTCGCGGACACCATTCTTGGACAGAAGTCCTAGTACGTAGAGTACTTTCCCTAGGTATGTGCCCGTTCGTGACTATCGTTGCGTGCATACGGACACGCTTGGGTATGTTTACCATACAAGGTTTACTAGGGAAACCTGCTTGCTCGACCATTGCCCTCCCGTCGCGGACACCATTCTTGGACAGAAGTCCTAGTACGTAGAGTACTTTCCCTAGGTATGTGCCCGTTCGTGACTATCGTTGCGTGCATACGGACACGCTTGGGTATGTTTACCATACAAGGTTTACTAGGGAAACCTGCTTGCTCGACCATTGCCCTCCCGTCGCGGACACCATTCTTGGACAGAAGTCCTAGTACGTAGATTACTTTCCCTAGGTATGTGCCCGTTCGTGACTATCGTTGCGTGCATACGGACACGCTTGGGTATGTTTACCATACAAGGTTTACTAGGGAAACCAGGAAGGAATTCTAGGCACACGTTTTGTTCCATCCACAGTAACTTTCGTTCTCTTAAGGTAGCTATTTAACTTGTTTGCCATGATAAGTAACCTGCTTCCCCGACCGTCGCGGACACCATTCTTGGACAGAAGTCCTAGTACGTAGAGTACTTTCCCTAGGTATGTGCCCGTTCGTGACTATCGTTGCGTGCATACGGACACGCTTGGGTATGTTTACCATACAAGGTTTACTAGGGAAACCTGCTTGCTCGACCATTGCCCTCCCGTCGCGGACACCATTCTTGGACAGAAGTCCTAGTACGTAGAGTACTTTCCCTAGGTATGTGCCCGTTCGTGACTATCGTTGCGTGCATACGGACACGCTTGGGTATGTTTACCATACAAGGTTTACTAGGGAAACCTGCTTGCTCGACCATTGCCCTCCCGTCGCGGACACCATTCTTGGACAGAAGTCCTAGTACGTAGAGTACTTTCCCTAGGTATGTGCCCGTTCGTGACTATCGTTGCGTGCATACGGACACGCTTGGGTATGTTTACCATACAAGGTTTACTAGGGAAACCTGCTTGCTCGACCATTGCCCTCCCGTCGCGGACACCATTCTTGGACAGAAGTCCTAGTACGTAGAGTACTTTCCCTAGGTATGTGCCCGTTCGTGACTATCGTTGCGTGCATACGGACACGCTTGGGTATGTTTACCATACAAGGTTTACTAGGGAAACCTGCTTGCTCGACCATTGCCCTCCCGTCGCGGACACCATTCTTGGACAGAAGTCCTAGTACGTAGAGTACTTTCCCTAGGTATGTGCCCGTTCGTGACTATCGTTGCGTGCATACGGACACGCTTGGGTATGTTTACCATACAAGGTTTACTAGGGAAACCTGCTTGCTCGACCATTGCCCTCCCGTCGCGGACACCATTCTTGGACAGAAGTCCTAGTACGTAGAGTACTTTCCCTAGGTATGTGCCCGTTCGTGACTATCGTTGCGTGCATACGGACACGCTTGGGTATGTTTACCATACAAGGTTTACTAGGGAAACCAGGAAGGAATTCTAGGCACACGTTTTGTTCCATCCACAGTAACTTTCGTTCTCTTAAGGTAGCTATTTAACTTGTTTGCCATGATAAGTAACCTGCTTCCCCGACCGTCGCGGACACCATTCTTGGACAGAAGTCCTAGTACGTAGAGTACTTTCCCTAGGTATGTGCCCGTTCGTGACTATCGTTGCGTGCATACGGACACGCTTGGGTATGTTTACCATACAAGGTTTACTAGGGAAACCTGCTTGCTCGACCATTGCCCTCCCGTCGCGGACACCATTCTTGGACAGAAGTCCTAGTACGTAGAGTACTTTCCCTAGGTATGTGCCCGTTCGTGACTATCGTTGCGTGCATACGGACACGCTTGGGTATGTTTACCATACAAGGTTTACTAGGGAAACCTGCTTGCTCGACCATTGCCCTCCCGTCGCGGACACCATTCTTGGACAGAAGTCCTAGTACGTAGAGTACTTTCCCTAGGTATGTGCCCGTTCGTGACTATCGTTGCGTGCATACGGACACGCTTGGGTATGTTTACCATACAAGGTTTACTAGGGAAACCTGCTTGCTCGACCATTGCCCTCCCGTCGCGGACACCATTCTTGGACAGAAGTCCTAGTACGTAGAGTACTTTCCCTAGGTATGTGCCCGTTCGTGACTATCGTTGCGTGCATACGGACACGCTTGGGTATGTTTACCATACAAGGTTTACTAGGGAAACCTGCTTGCTCGACCATTGCCCTCCCGTCGCGGACACCATTCTTGGACAGAAGTCCTAGTACGTAGAGTACTTTCCCTAGGTATGTGCCCGTTCGTGACTATCGTTGCGTGCATACGGACACGCTTGGGTATGTTTACCATACAAGGTTTACTAGGGAAACCTGCTTGCTCGACCATTGCCCTCCCGTCGCGGACACCATTCTTGGACAGAAGTCCTAGTACGTAGAGTACTTTCCCTAGGTATGTGCCCGTTCGTGACTATCGTTGCGTGCATACGGACACGCTTGGGTATGTTTACCATACAAGGTTTACTAGGGAAACCTGCTTGCTCGACCATTGCCCTCCCGTCGCGGACACCATTCTTGGACAGAAGTCCTAGTACGTAGAGTACTTTCCCTAGGTATGTGCCCGTTCGTGACTATCGTTGCGTGCATACGGACACGCTTGGGTATGTTTACCATACAAGGTTTACTAGGGAAACCTGCTTGCTCGACCATTGCCCTCCCGTCGCGGACACCATTCTTGGACAGAAGTCCTAGTACGTAGAGTACTTTCCCTAGGTATGTGCCCGTTCGTGACTATCGTTGCGTGCATACGGACACGCTTGGGTATGTTTACCATACAAGGTTTACTAGGGAAACCTGCTTGCTCGACCATTGCCCTCCCGTCGCGGACACCATTCTTGGACAGAAGTCCTAGTACGTAGAGTACTTTCCCTAGGTATGTGCCCGTTCGTGACTATCGTTGCGTGCATACGGACACGCTTGGGTATGTTTACCATACAAGGTTTACTAGGGAAACCTGCTTGCTCGACCATTGCCCTCCCGTCGCGGACACCATTCTTGGACAGAAGTCCTAGTACGTAGCGTTCTTTATTGTACTTGATCAGTTTGTATTGCCTTCGCTTTGTTCCATCGACACTTGCTACTGCTCACTAAGGGGTTTTTGTTTGTGATGTGTACGATAAGCCACCGTCTATCCTATCCGGCACTTTATCAACACTTTTCACCCAAGTCATAGGAACGTAGTGTACTTTCCCTGATCGGTACACAATTTTGGTGCACGGCTATCCTGACCGGCAACTTGTACCAACATGGACATCCATGAACGCGTACGCTCGGGCTG
>NW_024427635.1:25000-35000 GCF_017562075.2 Anopheles merus | reverse complement strand
TACTCGGGAATGGCACCGCTGCTGCATCTCGTTCCGGATCCGATCGAACCGTGGACAGTGGAACAGCACGTGTTCCACGTCTTCCACGGCGTCCCCACATTCGGGGCAGTTGGGCGAGCCATCCAGGATGCCTTTCTCGACGAAATAGGAGCGCAAGAACCCGTGCCCCGTGAGAAGCTGGGTGAGGAAAAAGTCGACTTCCCCATGCTTGCGGCTGACCCAGAGATTAATGTCTGGGATCAGTCTCCTCGTCTTCAATCCTGGTGCTCCTGGTTGCCCTGCACCCGTGGTCCACTGGTCCTGCCAGCGCCTCATCGTTTCCTCCCGTTGTCGCTTCCGTATGTCCGATTGAACGCCACCACTCGCTACCTTTTCGTCGTGGCAGCGGATATCCTCCTGCATGAGGAGGACTAACGGGGTGGTGTTGGCGACAACGCAAGCGGCATCATAGGATACGGTCTGGAAGGCGCTGGCGACTCGGAGAGCCCCCGGTCGATGCGCCCTTTGGACCGATTTGCGATGGGTCTCCTTGTCTAAGACCCATCGCCCCCAGGTGGCAACTCCGTATCGGATGATACTGTTGCCGACGTTTACGAGCTGTCTCCTACTGCGGCTCTTAGGACCACGCTTATTCGGCATCAGGCAGGTCAAGGCATTCGTAATCCGTGAAGCCTTATTGACCACCCTCTCCAGATGCCGGCTGTGGTGCTGTTTGCGGCAGAGGTCCACTCCCAGGTATTTCAGCGTTTCCGTGGATTGGATCGAGTGACCGCCCGCTTGTAGCTCTGCGAGCTGCGGGACATGATGGGTACAAAAGATCATGAACCCGGTCTTTTGGTGGGCAAGTTCCAAACCGACTCCTTGCAACCACCGCTCGATCCTCTCCAGGTTAGCCGTTGCTAACGCGCTGACCTGTTCCGTGGTCCTTCCCAAAAATGTGAAGGCCACGTCGTCAGCAAACCCGATGATGTCCGCTCGTAGTCCTTCGAGCGGCAAGCGGAGTAGGTCGTCATACATGACGTTCCACAGTGTTGGTCCTAGAACCGAACCCTGAGGAACGCCAGCAGATACAGTCCTCGACACTACTCCTTCATCCGTATCGTAGTGGAGCGTTCGGCCAATAAAATAGTTCCGCAGCAACGCCTGCAAATAAGGCGGAGTGTTTTTACGCTGCAGAGCTTGGCCGATCGCTGTCCAGTTTGCCGAGTTGAAGGCATTCCGGACGTCCACCGTTACCACCGCACAGAGGCGATCCCCCTTTCGCTTTTTATCAAGAGCGACTTTCCCGTTATCCATCACCCGAGTGATGGCATCCACGGTCGAACGCCCTTTACGGAAACCGTATTGGGCATCCGAAAGTCCCCCAGTGGACTCCAGGTGGGTTGTCAGCCTCCGCTGAATCAACCGCTCCAAAATTTTCCCCAACACACTCAGCAAGCAAATGGGCCGGTATGACGAGGGCTCCCCAGGTGGTTTCCCCGACTTGGTAAGCAGCACCAGTTGCTGCCGCTTCCATGCGTCGGGGAAAGTGCCTGCCTCCAGTAGCTGCTTATAGCTTTTGGCAAAAACGGCAGGAAAAGCCATAATTGCCGCAGCTGCAGCCATATTCGGAATATTGTCGTCCCCTGGAGCTTTCTTGGGGTTGAGTGAGCGGGCAATCTCCTTCAACTCTTCCGCCAACTCCTCCTCCGAGACCGGATCCATCGGATCCCCACCTACTTCCGTCTCGGGCCACTCCATCGGGGGACGCTCGGGAAAGAGCTCATTCACGATGAACTGGAGCTTATTAGCATCCCGTTCCATCGGAACCCGAGCTCCTTCCCACTGCTGCTTGCGGATTTGGTACGCAGGGCCAAAGCCGTGCGGTTCCAATTGTTCCGGCAGATCCTGCTTGTGTTGGTCCTTGCTGAGCTTGACGGCCCGTTCCAGGGCAGCGCGTGCGTCCGACTTCATTTGACGCCTTTCCTCGCGCTGCTCCTCGGTCCGGGCCCGGTTGAACCGCCGTTTCATTCCATGAAAATGGCTGCGCAACCGATCAATCTCGGACGTCCACCAATAAACTGGACGCCGGCCCTGTCGCCTTGGGGGTTGCCTAGGCATGGTGCCGTCACAAGCCACCGTAATGGCCTGGGTCAGCTCCTCTGCCGTAGCAACATGCCCAAAAATGTCCTGGTCCCTCAAGATTTCAACGAACAAATCCTTGTCGAAGAATCTTGTGGACCACCTTCCCCCATTCACTGCTGAGTGTCCCACGTTATTGGCGCGCTGTCTCGGAACCCTGCCGACCACAAACTTAATAGTATTGTGGTCACTTGGGGTTTCGTCACAAACGCGCCAATTATTTTCCCCTACCAAAGAAGGGCTGCAAAACGACACGTCCACTATGGAGTTGCGGCCATTTCCCCCCATCCAAGTGCTCTGGTTGCCCTGGTTTAGGAGAACCAATCCCAAAGCGGCCGCCGCGTCCATCACAACTCCCCCCCTAGATACCCTTTCCCCATCGTTTGGCCTTCGCTCCATCCCCCATGCACCTGACCAGGCGTTTACGTCACCCCCGATCACGGTGTCCCGATTCCGTGGGAGTACAGACACAATTTCGGTCCATTTGCGTTTGTATTCCTCGACAGTCAAATCGGAACCCACGGGTGGTAGGTAAACGGAGCAGAAAACAATTCCCCGCATCTCGACCACAACGAAGTCCTCGCGTTGGTTGTCAATGATGCGCTGAAAAGGATAATCCCCAACTGATACCACTGCAACCCGGCCAGTGGTATCGGTAACCCAATTGCTGTTATTACTCGGCACCCAATAGGGGTCCGAGAGAATCAAAATATCACAACCCTCGGCACGAGCACTTTGCAAAAGCAAGTCTTGGGCCATTTGGTCATGATTGAGGTTCTGTTGGAACACTCTAATCATGACTGGGCTGTGGGGTTACCTTTCCAAAGTAGCGGCAACTGCGCTGGCCCAGCGAGTGCCCGATTGCATCCGGACCCTGGCATCCCAAGCACTTCCGCTCCCTAGTGCACGGACCCTCGTGCTTATCTTCTGCGCAACGGTGGCATTTGCTACTACGGTCCTTGCCACGGCAGCGGGCAGCAGTATGCCCGTATTCGTAGCACCGGTAGCATTGCCGCCGGCGTTCCAATAGCCGAAGCCTGCAGCATTTGCTGAAACCAACCGTGTACTGCCTCGCAAGGGCCTGGTCGGTGACCGCTATTGCTGGGCAATCGAAAAATGCGACCAACGTACCGTAATGCGTTTTTACGGTCGTGATTTGGTCGCTGAAAATTTCAACGCCCAACGCGGCACTCATTTCCGAAGAAATTTCTTCGGATGAAGTGCCAGGCGGAATGTTGGTGCAGTTCACCCGCACTGAGGGTGTCCGCGGTCGGCATTTGGCTTTGCCGTCAAGAGCTTTGGACACCTCTCTCCAAAGGGTCATCGTTTCCTGGTGCGACAATGGTGCTAATTCCAGGAGTAGATGACCCTTGAAGTTTGTGCGGATTCTCTGCACATCCTCCTTTTTCACCGTTTCCCTAAGGATTGGCATCATGTCCGCGTACTTGAATCCCCCAATTGATTCAAGTTCAATGGCATTTGGCATTCTGCCAGCCCTGGGATTAAAGGCAGGTGCCGGCTTTTGCTTGGGTTGGGAAGCAGAAGGTTGGGTATTTGCGGCGAGGCTGGCTGCTTGCTCAGCTTCACGCTGCTTCTTCCTCTTCCTCCTCTCCCGGCGCACGGCAGTCTTTCCCTTTACCGTCCGCCATTCTTGCGCCCCCTCTTGCCCCCCTTGTGGTCCAGATCCCTGGTCACTTGAAAAAATTTCCCCTGCCAACGGTTCCTCTGCCGCAACAACCTTACTATTTTCCCCCTTCCCACCCTTTCCCTTTTTCTTGCTATTTTTCCCTCCTTGACCTGCCAACTGTTGTCCCTGTTCCTTATTTCCTGCTGTCTTGGCCTCGTTTTCCCTAACTATTATGTCATACATCTCCCGCATGATTCCCCCAAAAACAGTGAAGAATTTGGTGACGTCCGACTCATTCAAGGGAATGGAACCCGGTTGCTGATCCTGATTAGGGCCTGCCAAAGGCCCCAAGTCTTGCTCCACAACCGGATCCTCCACCACAAGATCCTCTGTTCCCGTTCCCACATCAATTCCTGACCCGGCCTCCCCTAGCCAAAATGCTGGAAGGTTGTGCAACAGGGCTAATACTGAGCCTATACGCTGTTCCCAATCAGAAAATTGGGGCGTTTTTGCTAAAATAGCCCTGTGCTTCACGGTGTCCCTGATAAACAGCATGAGCTCATGTTTTGCTTTCTGCAATGGGCCCATGGGATTGGAATCTGCTGGATATGCAGTTGCGAAAAATTTCCTGTCATATGTTTGCCCTGCCTTGGAACCCTCCCCTTGGCTGTCTTCCGCGATCTGCGGGAGAACAGATACCCTTTTTGCTTTCCCCTCCACCTCTACCGAAGAAGCTCTTCGTAGGGCAGGTGCCATCGCCTTGGGGGCTATCAGCTGGTTTGTTGATGCCCGTCTACCAAAGCTGGTGGCCGAAGCCTTAGACGGGGACATCGTTCCCAGTGAGCTACGGCGGGTGGAATATCTACTGGTTCCTGCCTTTGAGGGACTATTTCTACGAAGTAAAGTGGAGCGTGTATTCATCACCATTTTTCTACCGTTAATTTCTATGGTTAATTTCTATGGAGTTATTTATGACTGTCTACTGATTTTCTAAAGGGACTGGCAAAATTTTAATTAATTGATTGAATAATTTAGGATACTTTGGGATGATGTAACTACGGAGTGTCGAATCAGGAGGGATTTTAATGTTAAGTTATGATAATTAAGAAGGAAAATTAAAATAATTGTCGTGTTTTGACGCGAGATGTCAATAGATTTCGCGCTGTATATAAACTGTCAATAGTTTTTTTTGTCGGTGTTATTGAACGTTTAATGTAAATGTCAGTCACGTAATTAATTAATTTGTCAGGCCTGATTAAGTGTCAATTGAACAAATTATTATTGGTTGTCAATTGTCTAGGGTCAATTGTCAAAGGTCGAAAATTTAATGTCACGTTTGTTATTAAATTAAACAGAAGCTATTTTAAAAATTATAATATTGTAACAAACAAGGAAATTTAAATTGAGTTAGTTTAATTTAGCAAGATTAGTCATAAATGAATAGCATCAATTATTTAAATGTCAAAGAATACATTGAGAGAGTGTATAAGGTAATTTCGATTGGATTTAAGTTAAATAAAAGTGAAGGGGGCTCTTTTTTTTTTTTGAGTGGTAAGAAGGGGGGAAGGAATTCCGATAATTATTTTATAAGGTATCAAGCTTAATAAATTGAAAATTAAGATTGTTTTATTTAAAAAGCTGTCAGTCTATTTAATGTCAATGTCAGGTGTAAAAAAGATGTCAGAATTGTTTATTGTCAAATGAAAATGACGTTTTATGTCAAGAGTGCTGATATAAATCTAACCAAACGGTTTAATTAAATATGAAGATGTTAGAAATCGGCAAGGAATTAATAATAATTAATTTAAATCGAATATAATTTCTATGTGGATATTTAAAAGAAATGTTTCAACTGTTATGATGATTATTCAAAAAAATTAGGAGTTTAATTTATAAATTTCTTTTGTCAATCAAGTGATTTTGGATATTAATAATGTAAATATGTTAATTATTAAGGATGCCAGCAAAAAATTTATTTATATGAATTATTTTAATTTAATAATTTAGAATTTTTAAGCAAAAGTGAGTTAAATTTAAATTAAATGTTTGAATATTATTAAATTTTTCCGTTACGACTGTTAATTAATTTAAGTAATAACTGTCAACCAATTTAAATGTCGAAGCGACGTCAATTGTCAGAAATATTGAGCTGTCAATTTGATAATGTGTCAACGTTTGATGTCAAGTGGTCAGCTGTTAATTTGATAATGTAAATAAATCTATTTAATTAATTTAAAAACTATTCAAATCGAAAAACTAATTTATTTTTAATAAACATGCAGAGGACCGGGATGAAAATAATAACTACGTGATTAAATAAATTTCTATTTGGAAATGAATTTAGATTGAAACTAATGTCAAGTGGAATTAATATTGGGTGTGAAGGGAAATGATTTAAATGGCTTGTAATGGAAATTATGCTTAAAAATGATGAAGCAATGAAATTAAAAGCAAGAATATATATTTGTGTATTATTGCGCTGAAGGCGATGTCAATATATTATTAATTGAATGACTTGTTTAAATAATATATATTTGTATATATATTATAAAGAATAAAATAATATTTAAATGATTTAATTGAAATAAAATTGCCAACGGAAAGTAACTGAACTAGTGTAAATATTATTATTATCGCGGAAGGCTTGGTGTATTAAATTTAATTCTTCAGAATTTTAGTTATTTCAAAATTTTGAGATTTGAATGAAATGAATGAAATGAATGAAATTTAGGAATGCTTAAAAGTGACAAACTACGTGAGGAGACGTGTGTGCTTCAACGTTACAGGTAAAATGGGAATTTTCCCCCGTTCTATTTTGGCTATGCTACGGGTTACAGGTAAAATGGGTTTCCGGTCACCTTGCTCTATGCTCCGTTATTGGAGATTATTTTGTTAGCTTTACGAGAGTTTTGAAATTTTGTTAGGATGGATACTTTAAATTTAAATATTCAGTTCTACTTTGAATGAATATAATGATAAGCAAAGCAATAATAAAATAGGATTTAGTTTAAATTGAATATGAGGTCTGCATGGATAATTAAAATATTGAGTCAACTAATATAAGAATTATTTATGGAGTATGGCTTTAAAAGTATTAATTGATTTTTTAATCTTTTGTTATTGTTTATTAAATCGTTCTTGTGGGATCGGGCCGGCAGATAAAAGTAGTAAAGTATTTAATGAAAGTATTTAAGAACCCTTGAGTAAAAGTGAGTTTATTTAATTTAAATGTTGAGTATAATTAATTAATCAATTGCAAGTGTCAAATTATTTAATTTAATGTCAAAATGGTATGGGGCTTTAATATAAATCTTTTTAAATTATTGCTCAACTTTCCAAATAAGAAATATTAATTATTATAAGACATGCAAACAACCGGGGAAAAAAAGCTACGTGATTTAATGAACTTCTACTTGTTAAGGGGTTTTGGATGGAGAGAACGTATTGTCAATAATTAAAAAGGTGGAGAATTGTAATTTAAGCAAACGAGTTATTAAAATTGAATTATAAATTAATTTATATTAAGTAGGAAGATGTATTAAGAAATTAAATTGATGGTTTAAATGAAAGTTTGCTATGGCAATAATGAAGCAATGAATTAAAATTGAGATTTTTTTTTTTATTTGATGTATTTCGCTTAAGGCGTTTTTAATATTTTTTGTTTATTTGAAAAACTTGTTTAAATCAATAATAATTTGAAAAGAATGAATTAATATTAAAAGAATTTAATTGAAATAACTTGCCGACGGAAAGGAATTGAACTAGTGTAAATAAAATTATTATAGCGGAAGGCTTCGTATGTGTTGATTTAATTCTTTGGAGTTTAACTTATTTAAATATTTGTGATTTGAATTAAATGAATGAAATGAATGAAGTTTAGGAATGCTTAAACCGGGAGAAAAGGAGTAAATACGTGATTTAATAAATTTCTACTTGTAAAGGGTTATGGATTGGGAGAACGTATTGCCATTAATTTAAAAAGTGAAGAATTGTAATTTAGCAACTGAGTTTGTTAAATTGAATTTTGACGTAATTTATATTAAGTTTTAAGATGTATATAAGAATTCAGATCGATTGTAGAGTGAAATTAAATTGATGGTTTGAAATTGAAGTATGCTATTGCAATAATGAGGCAATGTATTAAAGAGGAATTTATTTAATTTTGCTGTATTGTGTTTAAGGCGGTTTAATTAATTTTAATAAAGAGACTTGTTTAAATGAAGATATTTTCGTATTAATATTTGAATATAATAAATAATATTTAAATATTTTAAGTTAAGATAAAATTTCCAACGGAAAGTAACTGGACTGGTTTAATTATTATTATCGCGGAAGGCTTTGTATGTGTTAATTTAATTCTTCAGAGTTAAAGTTATTTCAAAATTTTGAGATTTGAATGAAATGAATGAAATGAATGAAATTTAGGAATGCTTAAAAGTGACAAACTACGTGAGGAGACGTGTGTGCTTCAACGTTACAGGTAAAATGGGAATTTTCCCCCGTTCTATTTTGGCTATGCTACGGGTTACAGGTAAAATGGGTTTCCGGTCACCTTGCTCTATGCTCCGTTATTGGAGATTATTTTGTTAGCTTTACGAGAGTTTTGAAATTTTGTTAGGATGGATTTTGAAATTTAAATGTTAGCTCTACTGGGTTTGGAATTATTCTACTTTACGAATGGTGGTTTGAATTATTTATGTAATATATTTTTTGCCTATTTCTACTGTTAGTTTTATATTTAATATGAAATTTAATGCTGAGGGGGAGAAAGAATCGAAATAAGAAAATAAATGCAGTTTTATATAATAATGGTTTAGTTGGGGAACTAATTGAGATTTGGTTAGGTTGTGAATGGGATTTCAAATTCTACACTATAAAAATTTAAACTATTTGCCGGTTTGAAAACTCTCGATGTTTCTCGTCGCTGGAACAGATGGAACCGGGAGTCTCGAACACAACACACACTTAGCACAAGTATTCTCGTGGACCGCTCAACGAAAGCTTATTTGCAGAAGGCTTAATTAATTAATTTATTAATTGAACGCAGAAGGCGATGCTAATAATAATTGTCTTATAGGATTTTGAATAATTTTTTTTTTGCAGAGGGCAATTTAATTCAATAAATATATTTGCTGAAGGCTTATGTAATTGATTTGGTTTATTTAAGGCAAACAGTTTATTTTATAATTGTTATTAAATTTATAATAAATTGTGAAGTATTTTGCAGAAGGCAACTATTGAAAATAATTTTGTTCCAACGCTGAAGGCGATGCTAATTTCCCAATGGGAAAAAAAGGATTTAAAAAAAAGGCAAATTAAATTAATTGATTTTAATTAAATCAAATGCAGAAGGCTTATGGCAATCGGAGCAGTCAACACGAGAACACTGCACTTCACTTTTCACACACACACACACTAGTGATTCCGGCCGAAGTCTCAACGAATGCTTGATGCAGAAGGTTTAATTTAAAATAAGACGCTGAAGGCGATGCTTTTACTATTAATTTATTGAAATTGGCGAGTAAATTAAAATTTTAATATTTAAACTAGGTTAATTAAATGGTTTGAAAAGGTATTTAAGCGCTAAGGGCGATTCTAATAAGCAATTAAATGAATTTCTTTGTGAATAAATGATTAGTGCAAAAGGCTAAATAATTTAATAAAATATATTTGTTTTAGTTGCAGAAGGCAATTCTATTTATTTAATTTAATATAACTTGATTATTTATTTAATTTGTTTGCAGAAGGCACTTGGTAAAGACGCTGAAGGCGATGCTAAATTCCCGACGGCAAATGTGGGTTTGTGGAATTAAATTAAAATTGCAGAAGGCTTAGAACAAAAAGCAATCGGAGTTATCAAAACACGGAATCACTTCACTTTCACACACACACACACACACACAACACTAGTGATTCCGGCCGAAGTCGTCGACGAAAGCTGTTTTTTTTAATGAAAGCGCTGAAGGCGTTACAAAATGATATTGCTTAAGGCACTTTTTTTTAAATAAAATTTATTAATCAATTGATTTGCAGAAGGCTTCAATTTATTTTCTTCACTGAAGGTGATTCTAAATAATTTAATTAAGTAAAATTAAATCAATTTTAAATGCTGAAGGCTTATTTAAAACAAATGGTTTATTAATGGGACACTGAAGGTGATGCTAATTTAAATTGGGAGTAAGTTAATTATATTTAAAAAATCCACAAAAGGCAGTTAAATGGAAAACGCTGAAGGCGATGCTAATTTCCGCA
>NW_024427635.1:0-15000 GCF_017562075.2 Anopheles merus | reverse complement strand
GCAGGCAACGTCGGATGCATTGCACACGGCTAGCGGATCTCTCTGCACTGCGTCGGGGGTGTCCCCCCAACGTCTGTCTGGAGACATTGCTAGGCCGGTACGGCACTCTGCGCACTCTTGCTTGACCTCTTTGAGCAACGGGCCTCTAAGCGGGGGTGTATGCTGGTACGACATCGACTGGTACATTGCACTCACTAACGATCTCTCTGCACTGCATGTCACTCACAACCACCGTGACGGGAGACTTTGCTAGCTTGTACGATACTCTGCGCATGCCCGTACGTTGCACATCGACTGGTACATTGCACGCACTAACGATCTCTCTGCACTGCATGGGACTCTCAACCACCGTGACGGGAGACTTTGCTAGTTCGTACGATACTCTGCGCATGCGCGAACACAACACTTCGACTGGTACATTGCACGCACTAACGATCTCTCTGCACTGCATGGTACTCATTACTTTACCACCGTGACGGGAGACTTTGCTAGTTCGTACGATACTCTGCGCATGTGTATATGTTTAGCAACCCAACCAACTTGAGCACCTAGGGGAAGTTGTGATGCCATCTGAACACCCACCGACTGATGCATTGAACGGCTAAAGTTGACCTTCAATCCGAACTGGCACTCTGCGGCGTGGAGGCAGTTGCGCGACCACTCCTATCCCAAACCAACAAAGCAAGGTGTATCCTACGTGCTCGCTACAAGCACACCACGACGGGACACATTGAACGGTTCAGCGATCTCTCTGCACTAGTGGAATGATACCACCGTGATACGGGAGACTTTGCTACAGCGGCTTCTCTGCACTGCTGGGCTACCACCAATGTGACGGGAGACATTGCTAGCGGTCACTCTGCACTAGTGGAAGAACTCCACCGTGATACGGGAGACATTGCTAACGGTCACTCTGCACAGGTGCCAATACCACCTCGTGACGGGAAACATTGCTGAAAGCGGCTTCTCTGCACTGCTGGGCTACCACCAATGTGACGGGAGACATTGCTAGCGGTCACTCTGCACTAGTGGAAGAACTCCACCGTGATACGGGAGACATTGCTAACGGTCACTCTGCACAGGTGCCAATACCACCTCGTGACGGGAAACATTGCTTTAAACCGAACGGCATCTCTGCGCGTGAACTTGCAACTTGCACCCCAACTTGTTACATCTGGTCGAACGGGTGCGCACGACGGGACACATTGCACGGTTCAGCGATCTCTCTGCACTAGTGGAAGAACTCCACCGTGATACGGGAGACTTTGCTACAGCGGCTTCTCTGCACTGCTGGGCTACCACCTTGTGACGGGAGACATTGCTAGCGGTCACTCTGCACTAGTGGAAGAACTCCACCGTGATACGGGAGACATTGCTAACGGTCACTCTGCACAGGTGCCAATACCACCTCGTGACGGGAAACATTGCTGAAAGCGGCTTCTCTGCACTGCTGGGCTACCACCTTGTGACGGGAGACATTGCTAGCGGTCACTCTGCACTAGTGGAAGAACTCCACCGTGATACGGGAGACATTGCTAACGGTCACTCTGCACAGGTGCCAATACCACCTCGTGACGGGAAACATTGCTTTAAACCGAACGGCATCTCTGCGCGCATACACCCCAACAACACTAGACGAACATTGTCTTTGGCTACTCCGATCGGTATACATGATTATGACGGATACATTGAATGGCTATAGTGGGTTGGGTTGAAATTACCGCGGCTGCATTTTTGTTAAAACTGTAAACCGTACGGTGTCCTTCTAACAGGCGGATACCTTTGTACGGCTACAGAGTTGAATTACCCGGCTGCGTTTTGACCACTATAGTCCAATCGGTACTCTGCACTCTCATGTATACTAATGTTTCACTTGGATACACCCCACTGTTTTGTCCTACGGGCGTGTAAGCTCTCCACGACGGGATGCATTGATTGGTTCAGCGATCTTTCTGCACTTCGTGGATCTACTCCTTCGATGTGTCGGGAAACATTGCTAGCGGTCACTCTGCACTAGTGGAAGAACTCCACCGTGATACGGGAGACATTGCTAACGGTTACTCTGCACCTCGTCGAGTTACCACCGTGTGTCGGAAGACTTTGCTCCTGAGTCTCTCTGCACTGCGTAAGCTACCGCCGTGTGTCGGGAAGCATTGCTAGCGGTCACTCTGCACTAGTGGAATGATACCACCGTGATACGGGAGACATTGCTAACGGCTACTCTGCACTTCGCGGACCTGCTTACTCTGTGACGGGAGACTTGCTAGCGGCTTCTCTGCACTACTGGGCTACCACCTTGTGACGGGAGACATTGCTAGCGGTCACTCTGCACTAGTGGTAGAACACCACCGTGATACGGGAGACATTGCTAACGGTCACTCTGCACAGGTGCCAATACCACCTTGTGACGGGAAACATTGCTAGAAACCGATCGGCATCTCTGCGCGATTACTTGAACACACCCCCAACTTAGTCAACTGTTAAACTTTTTCGTAATCACGGCGGGACACATTGCTCGAGCTCTAACGGACCTCTGCACGCATGAAACATGGTGGCGGGAATCATTGCTAGAACCGAACGGCGCCTCTGCGCGATGTACAAGCTCAACAGGAACCTCGTATCGGCTGCCGAGCCGGAGCTCGAACAACTTGGACTATCACCTCTAATTATATCAACTCACACCTCCCCCGAGGGTTCCGCAGAATTGCTTCTGGGTCCCCTTATCGTTAATTGCGATTCGTGTTTGCATTACACTACATTGAGCTATTCCAACTTGTTTATCCGCATGGCGAACATTTGCTGCATAGAACATTTAAGTTCCACTTTGCTCTCCCCTACGTGGGTCTGAGCTTCGCTCTCAGGGAAAGTTATGCCACATTTGGTAAGGGAAACCCGGTTTCATCACGCTATTTTACCTGCACCATGACCCCAGACACATTTGTTCAATGGATTAGATCCAAGGAACGCCGACAAACCATGCACCACTACCCTTAATAGCTCATCGAGCTTAGCGTGAATCCTTCGAGTTTCCCTAAAAAGTTCGATTGGTCTTGCAGTGTTTAAAGACAACGAAGCTTAGTTTCAAGCATGCATTTAATATACGCTTACGAAAACCTCTTAAACTGTTACGACTTTTATGCTTGAAACCATCACGACGAAGTCTTAGGGTCCGTAGACCCGTGATGTACCGCTCCAGGGAGCTTTTTGAAAGGTTGGGTAGGTCCTTTCAGGGTCCGTAGACCCTCTACGCTGCCAGTTCTCAGCGTAAGAGTACAGCAAACTAGCCAGCTACTGTCTCTTCATGGGTCCGAAGACCCAAAAATATATTTGCTACTGACCACCTTAAGCGATGCTGGGGTGTCTGTAATTTTCGAGATTTTGTCCCCGGGACACCTAGTCCGGGGCATAAGCCGTGTACTACAAGGCCTAATTTTACTCTAATATACGCATATCAACTCGAAATCATAGGTTAAGATCATCGGCAGACACCACCAGACACCACTTTTGCTTCATAAGTTCGGACTATGGTCATACGACGAACTAAATCGGGGAGGGGACGTATGACCCAAATGGGGGCCGAAATGACCCACCGACACCTCAAACCATGCTCCTACGACAAAATAGAGGTAAAAACTACGATTTGGTGAAATTTTCATTTTTGACCTCGGAGCAAGGTACCCTCCCTATAGTAGGCAATGAACAAATGATCATGTTCCCAGGAGGGCAAAAGTTGGGAACTCGAGAGGAAAGCGCTAATGGCGCGCCTTACCTAGGGGCCCGTAGAGTAAAAAGGGTACCCCCAAAAAAGTTGTTGTTTGACGTTCTGGTTTCACTTTTCATCATCTAAAATGCGTTTTCTACACGTTTTCAGTGATTTTGGCGAAAAAAAATTTTTTGACTACTCGAGCTCTCCGGCCCGTTCGGTGACCATTTTTTGACAAAAGCTAGGGAGCTGCCCCTAGGTTTGGGGTGTCACAAAATTTTGAAAAGTGGTCAAAAAACCACTATCCAGAATCGGATGTAGAATCATTAGACGAACTTAAAATTGTTCTACGACCCATGTCTGCGACGTTTAGTTTTCGAGTTATGGCCCGCCGTAGGTCTGACGGAGAACTTTTGCTAAGCGCACTTTGATGTTTGTATGAAAAAGTACCCTACCTAGGGACGCGTAGAGCAAATTGGTACCCCCGGGCATGTTGTCGGTTGACTTTCTGGTTGCACTTTTCATCATCTAGGGTGTGTTTCTGACACGTTTTGAGGGTTTTTAGCGAAAAAAATTTTTTTGACTACTCGAGCTCTCCGGCCCGTTCGGTGCACTTTTTTGCAAAAAGCTAGGGAGCTGTCCCTAGGTTCGGGGTGTCACAAAATGATGAAAAGTGGTCAAAAAACCACTATCCAGAATCGGATAGAGAATGATTAGACGAGCTTAAAATTGTTCTACGACCCATGTCTGCGACGTTTAGTATTCGAGTTATGGCCCGCCGTAGGTCTGACCGAGCAATTTTTGTTCCGCGCACTTTGTGCACCGTGCACATTGATGTTTGTATGAAAAAGTACCCTACCTAGGGACGCGTAGAGCAAATTGGTACCCCCGGGCATGTTGTCGGTTGACTTTCTGGTTGCACTTTTCATCATCTAGGGTGTGTTTCTGACACGTTTTGAGGGTTTTTAGCGAAAAAAATTTTTTTGACTACTCGAGCTCTCCGGCCCGTTCGGTGCACTTTTTTGCAAAAAGCTAGGGAGCTGTCCCTAGGTTCGGGGTGTCACAAAATGATGAAAAGTGGTCAAAAAACCACTATCCAGAATCGGATAGAGAATGATTAGACGAGCTTAAAATTGTTCTACGACCCATGTCTGCGACGTTTAGTATTCGAGTTATGGCCCGCCGTAGGTCTGACCGAGCAATTTTTGTTCCGCGCACTTTGTGCACCGTGCACATTGATGTTTGTATGAAAAAGTACCCTACCTAGGGACGCGTAGAGCAAATTGGTACCCCCGGGCATGTTGTCGGTTGACTTTCTGGTTGCACTTTTCATCATCTAGGGTGTGTTTCTGACACGTTTTGAGGGTTTTTAGCGAAAAAAATTTTTTTGACTACTCGAGCTCTCCGGCCCGTTCGGTGCACTTTTTTGCAAAAAGCTAGGGAGCTGTCCCTAGGTTCGGGGTGTCACAAAATGATGAAAAGTGGTCAAAAAACCACTATCCAGAATCGGATAGAGAATGATTAGACGAGCTTAAAATTGTTCTACGACCCATGTCTGCGACGTTTAGTATTCGAGTTATGGCCCGCCGTAGGTCTGACCGAGCAATTTTTGTTCCGCGCACTTTGTGCACCGTGCACATTGATGTTTGTATGAAAAAGTACCCTACCTAGGGACGCGTAGAGCAAATTGGTACCCCCGGGCATGTTGTCGGTTGACTTTCTGGTTGCACTTTTCATCATCTAGGGTGTGTTTCTGACACGTTTTGAGGGTTTTTAGCGAAAAAAATTTTTTTGACTACTCGAGCTCTCCGGCCCGTTCGGTGCACTTTTTTGCAAAAAGCTAGGGAGCTGTCCCTAGGTTCGGGGTGTCACAAAATGATGAAAAGTGGTCAAAAAACCACTATCCAGAATCGGATAGAGAATGATTAGACGAGCTTAAAATTGTTCTACGACCCATGTCTGCGACGTTTAGTATTCGAGTTATGGCCCGCCGTAGGTCTGACCGAGCAATTTTTGTTCCGCGCACTTTGTGCACCGTGCACATTGATGTTTGTATGAAAAAGTACCCTACCTAGGGACGCGTAGAGCAAATTGGTACCCCCGGGCATGTTGTCGGTTGACTTTCTGGTTGCACTTTTCATCATCTAGGGTGTGTTTCTGACACGTTTTGAGGGTTTTTAGCGAAAAAAATTTTTTTGACTACTCGAGCTCTCCGGCCCGTTCGGTGCACTTTTTTGCAAAAAGCTAGGGAGCTGTCCCTAGGTTCGGGGTGTCACAAAATGATGAAAAGTGGTCAAAAAACCACTATCCAGAATCGGATAGAGAATGATTAGACGAGCTTAAAATTGTTCTACGACCCATGTCTGCGACGTTTAGTATTCGAGTTATGGCCCGCCGTAGGTCTGACCGAGCAATTTTTGTTCCGCGCACTTTGTGCACCGTGCACATTGATGTTTGTATGAAAAAGTACCCTACCTAGGGACGCGTAGAGCAAATTGGTACCCCCGGGCATGTTGTCGGTTGACTTTCTGGTTGCACTTTTCATCATCTAGGGTGTGTTTCTGACACGTTTTGAGGGTTTTTAGCGAAAAAAATTTTTTTGACTACTCGAGCTCTCCGGCCCGTTCGGTGCACTTTTTTGCAAAAAGCTAGGGAGCTGTCCCTAGGTTCGGGGTGTCACAAAATGATGAAAAGTGGTCAAAAAACCACTATCCAGAATCGGATAGAGAATGATTAGACGAGCTTAAAATTGTTCTACGACCCATGTCTGCGACGTTTAGTATTCGAGTTATGGCCCGCCGTAGGTCTGACCGAGCAATTTTTGTTCCGCGCACTTTGTGCACCGTGCACATTGATGTTTGTATGAAAAAGTACCCTACCTAGGGACGCGTAGAGCAAATTGGTACCCCCGGGCATGTTGTCGGTTGACTTTCTGGTTGCACTTTTCATCATCTAGGGTGTGTTTCTGACACGTTTTGAGGGTTTTTAGCGAAAAAAATTTTTTTGACTACTCGAGCTCTCCGGCCCGTTCGGTGCACTTTTTTGCAAAAAGCTAGGGAGCTGTCCCTAGGTTCGGGGTGTCACAAAATGATGAAAAGTGGTCAAAAAACCACTATCCAGAATCGGATAGAGAATGATTAGACGAGCTTAAAATTGTTCTACGACCCATGTCTGCGACGTTTAGTATTCGAGTTATGGCCCGCCGTAGGTCTGACCGAGCAATTTTTGTTCCGCGCACTTTGTGCACCGTGCACATTGATGTTTGTATGAAAAAGTACCCTACCTAGGGACGCGTAGAGCAAATTGGTACCCCCGGGCATGTTGTCGGTTGACTTTCTGGTTGCACTTTTCATCATCTAGGGTGTGTTTCTGACACGTTTTGAGGGTTTTTAGCGAAAAAAATTTTTTTGACTACTCGAGCTCTCCGGCCCGTTCGGTGCACTTTTTTGCAAAAAGCTAGGGAGCTGTCCCTAGGTTCGGGGTGTCACAAAATGATGAAAAGTGGTCAAAAAACCACTATCCAGAATCGGATAGAGAATGATTAGACGAGCTTAAAATTGTTCTACGACCCATGTCTGCGACGTTTAGTATTCGAGTTATGGCCCGCCGTAGGTCTGACCGAGCAATTTTTGTTCCGCGCACTTTGTGCACCGTGCACATTGATGTTTGTATGAAAAAGTACCCTACCTAGGGACGCGTAGAGCAAATTGGTACCCCCGGGCATGTTGTCGGTTGACTTTCTGGTTGCACTTTTCATCATCTAGGGTGTGTTTCTGACACGTTTTGAGGGTTTTTAGCGAAAAAAATTTTTTTGACTACTCGAGCTCTCCGGCCCGTTCGGTGCACTTTTTTGCAAAAAGCTAGGGAGCTGTCCCTAGGTTCGGGGTGTCACAAAATGATGAAAAGTGGTCAAAAAACCACTATCCAGAATCGGATAGAGAATGATTAGACGAGCTTAAAATTGTTCTACGACCCATGTCTGCGACGTTTAGTATTCGAGTTATGGCCCGCCGTAGGTCTGACCGAGCAATTTTTGTTCCGCGCACTTTGTGCACCGTGCACATTGATGTTTGTATGAAAAAGTACCCTACCTAGGGACGCGTAGAGCAAATTGGTACCCCCGGGCATGTTGTCGGTTGACTTTCTGGTTGCACTTTTCATCATCTAGGGTGTGTTTCTGACACGTTTTGAGGGTTTTTAGCGAAAAAAATTTTTTTGACTACTCGAGCTCTCCGGCCCGTTCGGTGCACTTTTTTGCAAAAAGCTAGGGAGCTGTCCCTAGGTTCGGGGTGTCACAAAATGATGAAAAGTGGTCAAAAAACCACTATCCAGAATCGGATAGAGAATGATTAGACGAGCTTAAAATTGTTCTACGACCCATGTCTGCGACGTTTAGTATTCGAGTTATGGCCCGCCGTAGGTCTGACCGAGCAATTTTTGTTCCGCGCACTTTGTGCACCGTGCACATTGATGTTTGTATGAAAAAGTACCCTACCTAGGGACGCGTAGAGCAAATTGGTACCCCCGGGCATGTTGTCGGTTGACTTTCTGGTTGCACTTTTCATCATCTAGGGTGTGTTTCTGACACGTTTTGAGGGTTTTTAGCGAAAAAAATTTTTTTGACTACTCGAGCTCTCCGGCCCGTTCGGTGCACTTTTTTGCAAAAAGCTAGGGAGCTGTCCCTAGGTTCGGGGTGTCACAAAATGATGAAAAGTGGTCAAAAAACCACTATCCAGAATCGGATAGAGAATGATTAGACGAGCTTAAAATTGTTCTACGACCCATGTCTGCGACGTTTAGTATTCGAGTTATGGCCCGCCGTAGGTCTGACCGAGCAATTTTTGTTCCGCGCACTTTGTGCACCGTGCACATTGATGTTTGTATGAAAAAGTACCCTACCTAGGGACGCGTAGAGCAAATTGGTACCCCCGGGCATGTTGTCGGTTGACTTTCTGGTTGCACTTTTCATCATCTAGGGTGTGTTTCTGACACGTTTTGAGGGTTTTTAGCGAAAAAAATTTTTTTGACTACTCGAGCTCTCCGGCCCGTTCGGTGCACTTTTTTGCAAAAAGCTAGGGAGCTGTCCCTAGGTTCGGGGTGTCACAAAATGATGAAAAGTGGTCAAAAAACCACTATCCAGAATCGGATAGAGAATGATTAGACGAGCTTAAAATTGTTCTACGACCCATGTCTGCGACGTTTAGTATTCGAGTTATGGCCCGCCGTAGGTCTGACCGAGCAATTTTTGTTCCGCGCACTTTGTGCACCGTGCACATTGATGTTTGTATGAAAAAGTACCCTACCTAGGGACGCGTAGAGCAAATTGGTACCCCCGGGCATGTTGTCGGTTGACTTTCTGGTTGCACTTTTCATCATCTAGGGTGTGTTTCTGACACGTTTTGAGGGTTTTTAGCGAAAAAAATTTTTTTGACTACTCGAGCTCTCCGGCCCGTTCGGTGCACTTTTTTGCAAAAAGCTAGGGAGCTGTCCCTAGGTTCGGGGTGTCACAAAATGATGAAAAGTGGTCAAAAAACCACTATCCAGAATCGGATAGAGAATGATTAGACGAGCTTAAAATTGTTCTACGACCCATGTCTGCGACGTTTAGTATTCGAGTTATGGCCCGCCGTAGGTCTGACCGAGCAATTTTTGTTCCGCGCACTTTGTGCACCGTGCACATTGATGTTTGTATGAAAAAGTACCCTACCTAGGGACGCGTAGAGCAAATTGGTACCCCCGGGCATGTTGTCGGTTGACTTTCTGGTTGCACTTTTCATCATCTAGGGTGTGTTTCTGACACGTTTTGAGGGTTTTTAGCGAAAAAAATTTTTTTGACTACTCGAGCTCTCCGGCCCGTTCGGTGCACTTTTTTGCAAAAAGCTAGGGAGCTGTCCCTAGGTTCGGGGTGTCACAAAATGATGAAAAGTGGTCAAAAAACCACTATCCAGAATCGGATAGAGAATGATTAGACGAGCTTAAAATTGTTCTACGACCCATGTCTGCGACGTTTAGTATTCGAGTTATGGCCCGCCGTAGGTCTGACCGAGCAATTTTTGTTCCGCGCACTTTGTGCACCGTGCACATTGATGTTTGTATGAAAAAGTACCCTACCTAGGGACGCGTAGAGCAAATTGGTACCCCCGGGCATGTTGTCGGTTGACTTTCTGGTTGCACTTTTCATCATCTAGGGTGTGTTTCTGACACGTTTTGAGGGTTTTTAGCGAAAAAATTTTTTTGACTACTCGAGCTCTCCGGCCCGTTCGGTGCACTTTTTTGCAAAAAGCTAGGGAGCTGTCCCTAGGTTCGGGGTGTCACAAAATGATGAAAAGTGGTCAAAAAACCACTATCCAGAATCGGATAGAGAATGATTAGACGAGCTTAAAATTGTTCTACGACCCATGTCTGCGACGTTTAGTATTCGAGTTATGGCCCGCCGTAGGTCTGACCGAGCAATTTTTGTTCCGCGCACTTTGTGCACCGTGCACATTGATGTTTGTATGAAAAAGTACCCTACCTAGGGACGCGTAGAGCAAATTGGTACCCCCGGGCATGTTGTCGGTTGACTTTCTGGTTGCACTTTTCATCATCTAGGGTGTGTTTCTGACACGTTTTGAGGGTTTTTAGCGAAAAAAATTTTTTTGACTACTCGAGCTCTCCGGCCCGTTCGGTGCACTTTTTTGCAAAAAGCTAGGGAGCTGTCCCTAGGTTCGGGGTGTCACAAAATGATGAAAAGTGGTCAAAAAACCACTATCCAGAATCGGATAGAGAATGATTAGACGAGCTTAAAATTGTTCTACGACCCATGTCTGCGACGTTTAGTATTCGAGTTATGGCCCGCCGTAGGTCTGACCGAGCAATTTTGTTCCGCGCACTTTGTGCACCGTGCACATTGATGTTTGTATGAAAAAGTACCCTACCTAGGGACGCGTAGAGCAAATTGGTACCCCCGGGCATGTTGTCGGTTGACTTTCTGGTTGCACTTTTCATCATCTAGGGTGTGTTTCTGACACGTTTTGAGGGTTTTTAGCGAAAAAAATTTTTTTGACTACTCGAGCTCTCCGGCCCGTTCGGTGCACTTTTTTGCAAAAAGCTAGGGAGCTGTCCCTAGGTTCGGGGTGTCACAAAATGATGAAAAGTGGTCAAAAAACCACTATCCAGAATCGGATAGAGAATGATTAGACGAGCTTAAAATTGTTCTACGACCCATGTCTGCGACGTTTAGTATTCGAGTTATGGCCCGCCGTAGGTCTGACCGAGCAATTTTTGTTCCGCGCACTTTGTGCACCGTGCACATTGATGTTTGTATGAAAAAGTACCCTACCTAGGGACGCGTAGAGCAAATTGGTACCCCCGGGCATGTTGTCGGTTGACTTTCTGGTTGCACTTTTCATCATCTAGGGTGTGTTTCTGACACGTTTTGAGGGTTTTTAGCGAAAAAAATTTTTTTGACTACTCGAGCTCTCCGGCCCGTTCGGTGCACTTTTTTGCAAAAAGCTAGGGAGCTGTCCCTAGGTTCGGGGTGTCACAAAATGATGAAAAGTGGTCAAAAAACCACTATCCAGAATCGGATAGAGAATGATTAGACGAGCTTAAAATTGTTCTACGACCCATGTCTGCGACGTTTAGTATTCGAGTTATGGCCCGCCGTAGGTCTGACCGAGCAATTTTTGTTCCGCGCACTTTGTGCACCGTGCACATTGATGTTTGTATGAAAAAGTACCCTACCTAGGGACGCGTAGAGCAAATTGGTACCCCCGGGCATGTTGTCGGTTGACTTTCTGGTTGCACTTTTCATCATCTAGGGTGTGTTTCTGACACGTTTTGAGGGTTTTTAGCGAAAAAATTTTTTTGACTACTCGAGCTCTCCGGCCCGTTCGGTGCACTTTTTTGCAAAAAGCTAGGGAGCTGTCCCTAGGTTCGGGGTGTCACAAAATGATGAAAAGTGGTCAAAAAACCACTATCCAGAATCGGATAGAGAATGATTAGACGAGCTTAAAATTGTTCTACGACCCATGTCTGCGACGTTTAGTATTCGAGTTATGGCCCGCCGTAGGTCTGACCGAGCAATTTTTGTTCCGCGCACTTTGTGCACCGTGCACATTGATGTTTGTATGAAAAAGTACCCTACCTAGGGACGCGTAGAGCAAATTGGTACCCCCGGGCATGTTGTCGGTTGACTTTCTGGTTGCACTTTTCATCATCTAGGGTGTGTTTCTGACACGTTTTGAGGGTTTTTAGCGAAAAAAATTTTTTTGACTACTCGAGCTCTCCGGCCCGTTCGGTGCACTTTTTTGCAAAAAGCTAGGGAGCTGTCCCTAGGTTCGGGGTGTCACAAAATGAAAAGTGGTCAAAAAACCACTATCCAGAATCGGATAGAGAATGATTAGACGAGCTTAAAATTGTTCTACGACCCATGTCTGCGACGTTTAGTATTCGAGTTATGGCCCGCCGTAGGTCTGACCGAGCAATTTTTGTTCCGCGCACTTTGTGCACCGTGCACATTGATGTTTGTATGAAAAAGTACCCTACCTAGGGACGCGTAGAGCAAATTGGTACCCCGGGCATGTTGTCGGTTGACTTTCTGGTTGCACTTTTCATCATCTAGGGTGTGTTTCTGACACGTTTTGAGGGTTTTTAGCGAAAAAAATTTTTTTGACTACTCGAGCTCTCCGGCCCGTTCGGTGCACTTTTTTGCAAAAAGCTAGGGAGCTGTCCCTAGGTTCGGGGTGTCACAAAATGATGAAAAGTGGTCAAAAAACCACTATCCAGAATCGGATAGAGAATGATTAGACGAGCTTAAAATTGTTCTACGACCCATGTCTGCGACGTTTAGTATTCGAGTTATGGCCCGCCGTAGGTCTGACCGAGCAATTTTTGTTCCGCGCACTTTGTGCACCGTGCACATTGATGTTTGTATGAAAAAGTACCCTACCTAGGGACGCGTAGAGCAAATTGGTACCCCCGGGCATGTTGTCGGTTGACTTTCTGGTTGCACTTTTCATCATCTAGGGTGTGTTTCTGACACGTTTTGAGGGTTTTTAGCGAAAAAAATTTTTTTGACTACTCGAGCTCTCCGGCCCGTTCGGTGCACTTTTTTGCAAAAAGCTAGGGAGCTGTCCCTAGGTTCGGGGTGTCACAAAATGATGAAAAGTGGTCAAAAAACCACTATCCAGAATCGGATAGAGAATGATTAGACGAGCTTAAAATTGTTCTACGACCCATGTCTGCGACGTTTAGTATTCGAGTTATGGCCCGCCGTAGGTCTGACCGAGCAATTTTTGTTCCGCGCACTTTGTGCACCGTGCACATTGATGTTTGTATGAAAAAGTACCCTACCTAGGGACGCGTAGAGCAAATTGGTACCCCCGGGCATGTTGTCGGTTGACTTTCTGGTTGCACTTTTCATCATCTAGGGTGTGTTTCTGACACGTTTTGAGGGTTTTTAGCGAAAAAAATTTTTTTGACTACTCGAGCTCTCCGGCCCGTTCGGTGCACTTTTTGCAAAAAGCTAGGGAGCTGTCCCTAGGTTCGGGGTGTCACAAAATGATGAAAAGTGGTCAAAAAACCACTATCCAGAATCGGATAGAGAATGATTAGACGAGCTTAAAATTGTTCTACGACCCATGTCTGCGACGTTTAGTATTCGAGTTATGGCCCGCCGTAGGTCTGACCGAGCAATTTTTGTTCCGCGCACTTTGTGCACCGTGCACATTGATGTTTGTATGAAAAAGTACCCTACCTAGGGACGCGTAGAGCAAATTGGTACCCCCGGGCATGTTGTCGGTTGACTTTCTGGTTGCACTTTTCATCATCTAGGGTGTTGTCTGACACGTTTTTGAGGGTTTTTAGCGAAAAAAATTTTTTGACTACTCGAGCTCTCCGGCCCGTTCGGTGCACTTTTTTGCAAAAAGCTAGGGAGCTGTCCCTAGGTTCGGGGTGTCACAAAATGATGAAAGTGGTCAAAAACCACTATCCAGAATCGGATAGAGAATGATTAGACGAGCTTAAAATTGTTCTACGACCCATGTCTGCGACGTTTTAGTATTCGAGTTATGGCCCGCCGTAGGTCTGACCGAGCAATTTTGTTCCGCGCACTTTGTGCACCGTGCACATTGATGTTTGTATGAAAAAGTACCTACCTAGGGACGCGTAGAGCAAATTGGTACCCCCGGGCATGTTGTCGGTTGACTTTCTGGTTGCACTTTTCATCATCTAGGGTGTGTTTCTGACACTTTTGAGGGTTTTTAGCGAAAAAAATTTTTTTGACTACTCGAGCTCTCCGGCCCGTTCGGTGCACTTTTTTGCAAAAAGCTAGGGAGCTGTCCCTAGGTCGGGGTGTCACAAAATGATGAAAAGTGGTCAAAAAACCACTATCCAGAATCGGATAGAGAATGATTAGACGAGCTTAAAATTGTTCTACGACCCATGTCTGCGACGTTTAGTATTCGAGTTATGGCCCGCCGTAGGTCTGACCGAGCAATTTTTGTTCCGCGCACTTTGTGCACCGTGCACATTGATGTTTGTATGAAAAAGTACCCTACCTAGGGACGCGTAGAGCAAATTGGTACCCCCGGGCATGTTGTCGGTTGACTTTCTGGTTGCACTTTTCATCATCTAGGGTGTGTTTCTGACACGTTTTGAGGGTTTTTAGCGAAAAAATTTTTTTGACTACTCGAGCTCTCCGGCCCGTTCGGTGCACTTTTTTGCAAAAAGCTAGGGAGCTGTCCCTAGTTCGGGGTGTCACAAAATGATGAAAAGTGGTCAAAAAACCACTATCCAGAATCGGATAGAGAATGATTAGACGAGCTTAAAATTGTTCTACGACCCATGTCTGCGACGTTTAGTATTCGAGTTATGGCCCGCCGTAGGTCTGACCGAGCAATTTTGTTCCGCGCACTTTGTGCACCGTGCACATTGATGTTTGTATGAAAAAGTACCCTACCTAGGACGCGTAGAGCAAATTGGTACCCCGGGCATGTTGTCGTTGACTTTCTGGTTGCACTTTTCATCATCTAGGTTGTGTTTCTGACACGTTTTGAGGGTTTTTAGCGAAAAAATTTTTTTGACTACTCGAGCTCTCCGGCCCTTTCGGTGCACTTTTTTGCAAAAAGCTAGGGAGCTGTCCCTAGGTTCGGGGTGTCACAAAATGATGAAAAGTGGTCAAAAACCACTATCCTATCCATAATCGGATAGAGAATGATTAGCCGAGCTTAAAAATTGTTCTACGACCCATGTCTGCGACGTTTAGTATTCGAGTTATGGCCCCCGTAGTCTGACCGAGCAATTTTTGTGAAAAA